>NW_017095473.1:115261-150694 GCF_001412225.1 Nicrophorus vespilloides
AGTCAAAATTAAATTTTTTTTACTTCTAAGTTTATTTAAAGATTAATCATACGAATAGACAACTAATCTATATAAACTCAAAAATACCAGTGTAAACCAAAAAATTCTAAAAAATACACAAATTTAATAAAAATATTCATCTGTTATATCTATTATATATATCTGTCAATTAAAATACAAATTATGTCAACTAAATGACATTTCTATCAATTAGGTAAAATTAACATTCAATTTGTTTTTAGTGTCAAAATTTATTTATTAATCATGAGAATGGACAACAGACGAAAAACTTCAAGTTTTAACCTAAATTTACATGATTTACACAAGTTATTGGTAACGTTAACTTTAATGCGGCAATAAAGAATGTACGTGTATACATTAATTATATTTGGTGAAACATAAAGCGTATAATAAAATGCGACATTAATATGCAAATCGTTAAAATGAAGAAAAAAAAAAGGTCGAGATTAAATTCGCGAATTACTCGAATTACGTTAAGCAGTTAATAAGAGACCGATATATCGGTGTCACACAAATTATGTGGCGCCAAGAAATAAGAAAGTTTTAAAACGGACGTCGACTTGACCGACTCAAACATTTATATATATATATATTAAGTATATATGTTTGTATATACATATATACTTATATATATAATATTGAACGTGAATGTATTCAGAGTTAAAATAAAAATAAATTTAACCGTTTCGTATGATTTATTTAGCCGCAAATTATTTAATGGAAAAAAACGGTCTGCGATATTGGGTAACATGTTAAATGGATTCGGGAAATGAAATTAAATACGGACAGCCAACAGACAACAAAAAATAATATGAACATTTACATATGTATGTGGCACTTAATTACACGAGGATGCGGATGATATTCAATTTAATTGGCATAAACAAGAGTATTGTAAATTTCGCTGTTCTTCTGTAACATATTTATTACAATTGTCTAGTAAAATGGTCACGATTTACAAGAATAACAACTATGAATATTAGCACTTTCAAATGAATGAGCATGACTAAAGGATTTTATGATTAATGGATTGTTTGTTGGATTTTAACTAATATAGACTACTAATTACTATTTTTAGAGGTACATTTATTTCATATTCTCATCTTTATACATTATTTTATGATCTTGATTAGTTGACAGTTATGTCAAATAAATGATTTATCTGTCAATTAAATAACATATTATGTCAAATAAATGACATATCTGTCAATTCTTCACTTCTAACTTGCTTGTAAGATTAATCATGCACCTTAACTATATAAACTAAAAACTACTAGCTAAAAATCCTAAACCCAATTTTATTTAATATATCTGTCAATTAAGTAAAGTCAAAATTAAATTTGTTTTTTTTTACTTCAAAGTTTACTTGCAAGATTAACCATACTAAGAACCAACTTAACTATATAAACGAAAAACAACTAGCTCTAACCTAAATTGATTTGACATATCTGTCAATTAGGTAAAATCAAAATAATATTTTTTTTCTTCTTAACTTCTAAGTTTACTTGAAAGATTAATAATACTAAGAATCAATTTAACTATGTAGATGAAAAACTACTAGTTTTAACCCAAAGTTGTAAGAAATACACAATTCTAAGAAAATTATTCCTTTTATCTGTGTTTTTTTTCAAAATATAAAATTTCTAATTATCTTTGTAAGAAAACATGATTAGTTTTAACAGTTTTTAAAAAACATTCTAAAAAAATATATTTAAGATGCTTATGATTTGTCTAGTATTAAACATTTTAAGCTTAACAGTTATTGAAATATTAGTATGATTATATTATTATATAAATTTATTATTACATAAGTATAGATTATCGATTTTTTATCCAAGATCAATTGTTAAAATGATGCAGTAGTAAGCATACACTTTCACCACTTTCAAAAGGTTAGAAGATCAAGCAAACGTTCCCGGTTTTCTAATCTCGTGTTGAGTAGAATTAGGCTACCGGGAAATCGCTTCAATTAAGATAATTACGTTTTGGAAGCGTGCATAATGCGATCGAAACGCGGCGAAAGTCAAATCCATTGTTTCCACCTTTATGTAATGCGCAGTGCATCCACTTTAATCATTCAATTCAAGCAGTTCTTTCTAAATCCTACACTAGCCAATTGATAAGGGTGAAACGAATTCGCTTAGTTCTTTTGTAATAGCCAATTGCTGATGACTAAAAGCGTGAAGCGAACGGAAAGAGGAAAATAAAAAAATAATAAGATAGAACGAAGGGAATATAGATATAATGCATTCGCCTGAGGCGAAGAGAAACACGACGCTCATCCACCAACTTCGGAAAGTTGGTTGACACATGAGTGAGTGACGGCTTTGCTGCTGCTGCATCTGCTGCAATTGGTGGTTGGCTCAAGTACAGGAACGTCGACTTGTTTTTGGTACACAGTTTTACGAGTCGACAGTTCCTAACTTTAAACAAATCTTCTATTAAGCAAAGCGCATTTTGTTATGGTACAACGGGAACAAATATTATCCATGTTATTGTACCTTCAGACCATTTTTATGGTGTAAAGATATAAAGTTTGATTTATACATAATACAGTTTTGTATGACAGATAAATGTCAGTCAAGTATACTAATTACTATGCAATCTAGTGTTTTAATATGCAATTAGTTGTTTGTATAACATTGATCTAGTCACAGTAAAACTGAATTGACAATTTATGTCACTATAAGTATGTATCATTAGAACTACTAAAAATTAGTAGTTCTAATAACAACATTTATTGCAACAAATTACAATAACACAAACTCAAGCAAATAAGATAATAACCATAGGTCTTTCTGCCGTAGTAGTTCTATTTTCACAAATTTTTCAAAAGTTGCAAGAAATACACAATTTTAATAAAAAAATGTTATTATTTTTTCTATTTCATCTGCTTTTTCAACCTATTTATTTGACAAATCTGTCAATTAGGTAAAGTCGAAATTAAATTTGTTTTTTTTTTCTTTACAAGTTTACCTGCAAGATTAATCAAGACTGACAGCTACCAACTAAAATATATGTATGTAGCATTGAAACTACTTAAAATTAGTAGTTCTATTTTATTCAAATTTTGCAAGAAACAGGAAATTCTAATAAAAAATATTTTTTTTTTTTATATTTCATTTGCTTTTTCAACAAAAATAAGCATATATTTATAGTCTATATTATAACCTATTTATTTGACATATCTGTCAATTAGGTAAAATTAAATTTGTATTCTTCTTTACTTCTCAGTTTACCTGCAATATCAAGACTGACAGCTACCAACTAAAATACATCTATATCGCTATATGTATGTAACATTGGAACTACTTAAAATTAGTAGTTCTATTTTTTTCAAATTTATGTAATTGAAAAAAAGATGAGAATGTTTTATAACAAAATAGAATGTCAATAAAACTAGATATTTCCAAACCTAGAAATGGTCTAATAGCATGTGTATTTGAGGCTTAAAAGTAAGTATACATTTATTAAAAATGACATGTGTAATGAAGGAAAAACTTTTGGAAATAGTTAAAGAAAACCTGAATTCATATGGAATTACATCAACTTATTCCCAAACCTGAGTTAACATTGATTTACATTTACATTAAAACTCTTAAATAAAACTTAATCATTATATAATCATATCAATTTATTCCCAAACCTGAGTAAATATTCAGTAACATTTGGATTTACTTTTGATAATGACTAAACAAAAAGTTTGAGAAACTCTTATATAAACTTTAATCATTATAGAATTATAACAAATTTATGAAATATGTAATATCCTTTTACGCTTGCATAAGAAAAATATATATCGCATGCACACGGTAATACGTTGAATACTGATGGCACATGATTCCATATTTGTCCACGTTTTATCTGCATCCTATCATAAATCATCAAGTATTTACTCCCAACTTGTTCCACACGTACCGCCGTCCATTCATCACGCATCAGAGAGCCAAAGTCAATAAACATCTTTCCGTCTGCCTTCTTTATTTCTTTTTTTTTATTATTCGACACGGCTTATTTATTGAGCAACCCGAGCAATTTAAATACTTCCTACCAACATCTCCACTAATCACCCATTTATTAAACAGGAAATATAGTTTTTCGCTAATTGAAAAGAAAACGAAAATTATAATAATACAGTAGTTTTGTTTGCTTCCTGTACGTTCATTTATTTTGTGTAAATCAAACTATATTAATTGTAGTTGAATGAAACAAGGTCGATCATAGATAGATATCAAATTTGAAAATGATGATGATTAATTGATCACTAAAATCAATATTAATAATCAATTTGTAACTAATTGAAAGCGTATTAAATTCTATTAAATAATAAAGAAAAAAATATTATAAAATTAGTTAAAAAATATGTATTTTTTAATTAATTAAAAATTACAACTAAAATTGAAATTATTGAATGAAAATCGCTATTAAAAAATACGTTAATTTATTCAAATATTATCGAATGAATGAATGAATATTCTCTATTAGTTAAGTAATTAAAATCGTAATTTATTAATAATGTACATTTTTTTCTGAAATAAGTTTTTTTATATAAAAATACTTTATAAAACTATCAAAATTATTTAAAATTTTATAATTTTTATTAATTTTCTTAGTTATTTATGAGTGTTTTTAACAGCGTCGAGAGATTTTCGCAAATCATTCACTTTATTTAACTTATTAACTTTTTTTGAAATGGAAATCATTTTTTAAAAGTAACTTTTCATAATTTGAAAACCTTCAGTCGTTAAAACTTTAGTTCAAATTAAGACCAATAAAAAAATATTATATTCTGTCTTTCTTCTACAATAACTTTCTAATTTTTCTTTCTTTTTCATGATGTAACTAATTGGAAATAATGAGTAAACAAAGATTAACTTTTGAAAAAAGAAATTTTATTTTAAGTAGCTATTGGTAGTATGAAAATGTAGCAAACGAACAAAGACAATATCACAAGGAGTTTCAGAACTGTTCAGAATGTTCATAGGCATCGTTCAGGATAACCAACAACATCAACGAGCTTCACCAGCTAAGTAAGAGAACTGGAAAGTTGTTACGAAACATCCAAAAAAATCTGTAAGACAAACAAGTCGTGAGATTGGCATCAGCAAATCAAGTGTCCATCGCTTTTTAAGACGTTGTAAATAGAAAATTTACATTCCAACAATGGCACATACTATCAATAAAGATGATCCAGACCGAAGAGAACAATTTTACGAATGGTACTTGGAAAAATGAGAACAGAACGCACAGTTTTCAGCCAGAAAACTGACGACCGTGAAAGGAATTAAAAGCCGCAATTGAGCAAGAATGAGCCACAACACCAAATGAAATGTTTGTTGAAGTTTGTGAATCAATAACCCACAATTATCACCAAAACGGTTATAATTTTGAACATCTGTTGTAGGAGGAAAAGTTATACATTTTATGTAGTTTCTTTTGTAATTTATAATCACACATCCTTTTTTTGGGACACCCTATATATTTATATTAAATATTAACCAGATACATTACATAGTTCTGCTTCGATAAGTGCGGATTCACTACGATAAGTCCGACTTCAAACAATGCGGAATATTGGATGTGCCTATTATTGCCGATGTGGAATTTTCAACTGAGATAAATATGAAAACATTTAATTTAATTATAATTGATAATGACAATAAACATTAATTAACACAATCACTTTCAGCATTATTACAGCCATTACTTACGGTACTTTGACTTCACTTAAAAATTATTATTATTATTGCGTTCTTTTCTTCGTGCATTTCGTAAAGTAAATGTGGAAAACATTATTGATTAAGCATTTCGAACATGTTTCGCCTCGGGGTGGTAAAATGTGCCTCAGGTTTCTTCATATATATATTTTTTCTTTCTATTCGTCTCTTCTTTTAGCTTGACGAGGGAACCAGTTCTTACCGTCGACTGTTTTCCGGTGCCTCGGGTCTCCTCTGAGGGAAAACTTGCCTTTCGGCAGCGTTCGCTTCCCAATTTGTATACGTCAAATGCAAAATTTGCATCGCTAAATTCGCATTTAATTATAAAAACACGAATTATTACCAATTAAAATCCGACGTTTGAAAATACCAAAACATAAATCATTAAATATTTCCAACAAAGAAAATAATAATTTACGTATTTCAATACTTTATATTTGATATAATTTGAAAGTTAAACAATGTTTGTGGTGAATGGGTGACAAAATCTTTGAATAATTACAAGAAATATATAATCTATTGTATTTTTTATTTGGAAATAAAGTATGTGCAACAATACCTCGCATAGTGCGGCTTCGATCAGTGCGGATTAACTATTATATTTTTCATCTATCCAGTGAAGTCTTTATTGGTGTTGTTTATTTATATGTAGTTTCAATTTGTCCTGTTTCAGTGCTAGATATTGGCGGGACCCGCACAATTCGAGGTATTAACCTATTATATAAAAAGAACATGAATGAAGCAATGTTTGTGATCAGTTCAAAAACAATTACAAATTACATAATTATTTTTTCATCTATATAGTCAAGTCTTTTGTTGCGCTATTTATTTGTATACAGATTCAATTAATCCTATTTCAAACAGTGCGGTTTATTGTCGAAATCCTCATAATCCGAGGCTTTAACCTATTATATAAAAAGAACATGAACAGGCTATTTTAGTGATCAGTTCAAAAACAATCACAAATTACGTAATTATTTTTTCATCTAAATAGTCAAGTCTTTGTTTGTGGTGTTTATTTGTATGCAGTTTCAATTAGTCCTGTTTCAAACAGTGCAGGATATTTGCAAAACCCGCAAAATTCGAGGTTTTAACCTATTTTATAAAAAGAACACGAGTGAAGCTATTTTTGTGATCAGTTGAAAAACAATCACAAATTACGTAATTATTTTTTCATTTATATAGTGAAGTCCTTGTTTTTTGCTATTTATTTGTATACAGTTTCAATTAGTCCTGTTTCAAACAGTGCGGTATATTGTCGAAATCCGCACAATGCGAGTTATTAACCAATTATATAAAAAGAACATGAAGAGGCTATTTTAGTGATCAGTTCAAAAACAATCACAAATTACATGATTATTTTTTCATCTAAATAGTCAAGTCTTTGTTTGCGCTGTTTATTTGCAAGTAGTTTAAATTAGTCCTGTTTCAAACAGTGCGGGATATTGGCGAAACCCGTACAATTCGAGTTATTAATCTATTATATAAAAAAAATGAATAAACCTATTTTTGTGATCAGTTCAAAAACAATCACAAGTTACGTAATTATTTTTTCATCTATATAGTCAAGTCTTTGTTTGCGCTGTTTATTTGTATACAGTTTCTATACAGTAACTATTTTTGTGATCAGTTCATAAATCATAAATTATTCAACATAATAAGGAAATTTAGTTATTTCACAATTCTCTTGTTAACAGCATTCGGAGAAATATGAAAATGTAGAATAATTGCGATACGTCAGGTGATATAAAAACGTTTCGGTTTTACCTGTTAATAAAAGCAGGTCTGGCCTGCGTTGGACGTCCGAGAAGTTAAATGGATTTTACATGGAAGCCCAGAAGCGCGTTTGCACCTTTCAATCAAGCACAAGAGTTTAGCTGCATTGGGCACGTCATATTAAATAACAATGTGCACCGGGATTATTTCTCATATCATATAGCAGCCGTATCCATCACGACTCCTTTTTAACAAGTTTCGACAGACGCTCAAAACGCATGCAAATCGTAACAAAAAGTTTATACTTGTATGCAGCTGATATATAGATTTCAATAAACTGTTTCATATAAAATATTAGAAGACAAAAAGGCTTTGAATTCAAAAATTATTTCAAGTTTTGAATTTATCAATTTTGATGAGTAATAAAGTTACGTTTTCTGAAGACTTATTAGCCTCAATTAGCTTACCAATGTAATTTCACGTATATTAATTTTACTTTAAAACTTTGAGATCAAATTATAAATAATCAATTAATTAAAAATCGTTAATTGTGGCTTTTCGTATAAGATTCTAATGAAATAGTAATTTGTTAAAAGGAAATCAATTATGCATCTAATTAGTTTCACCAATTTATTTTCATATTTAAAAAAATGTGACTAATTGACAAAGCATTAAGTTAAAATTAGTGTTTTTGTTAAATTCAAATGTTATGAAGGAATGTATGTAGAATTGCAACATTTTCATGGCAATTTAAACAAAATTTTATTTGGAATTAAAAAATTGTAGTTTAGTCTTTAGATATTTTGATGTAATGCTTGTGATTAATTGCATTTGGAGCTTAGATACATAATTAATTAGTACATTCAGAGGATTACGCATTTAATACCTTATTACGTGTTAGCATGTATATGGGTATTAATTAAGTTGGAATTACTTGAGTATGCAATTGTGTGTAAATACGTATGTAGCATTTCGATGGTTGAAATTCAAAATGAAGGTAAATAAGTTTAAAAATTGTTTATTTTCGATTTAAAAAACAGATGAAGACAATATTTGTCGTTCATTATAATTGTACAAATGTTTCATTTGTAAATTCCCATTTAATTAATATGATATTACATAATTATTTAAGAAATTACAAAGTCAATTATATAAGTATTGGTAAAGATATAGAATTAAATAGTTGAAAATGCAACGACTCGACAATTTGTAGCATTTTAATGAGGATTGCACAAGAAGTGGTAAATGAATTAGTTATAAACTTGTTTATTTTTCATCTTCAGGAAAGAAAATATAACAGATTTGTAGGAATCGAAGTAGTATTAAAAATTTTAATTAAAAAAATGTATCTTCTCTATCCAAATGAAGTAGCTTTTATAGAATTTGATGGTTATTACATATATATTGGAAATATTAACAAATTAGTTGTAAACTTATTTAATGATGATAAATGTTGCTTGGAAATGGATGTAAATTAATGTTTTTATTGTCTATCATTTGGGAAAGAAATTACATAGAGAAGTTGGAAGAAGTATGAAGAAAATAAAAATAAAATATGTACCGTTTAGGGCACGTGGGCTCCAGGGTGAGAAGGCCTCGATTGTCCACGGTGGTTGTTGTAAATTGGAGCCGTCACAAGAGTAGTAGAAGAAGTGGTTGTTGTAGTGTGGATGACGGTAGTCAATGTAGATATATATTATAAACAGATAATTTCAGTTCGTGCGTAAGTTGTCACAACAAACAAGAGCATGCGAGAGGTAGAGCACACGTCGATCGAGGAGAGCGCGTGTTTTGTTGGCGGAGGCGACGGTGCCGAAGAGCGACGACAATGACAACAGAGGAATAGTAGAAGAGCCGCTTTGTGGACCGGTCTATGGGTTCGAGGATGGGCGCGTAACCACGACGACTCGACGGTAGAACAACGTTCTTTCGACTGGCTGAGTGGCCGCTTCGGCCGCGGCATGAATGCTGCTGCTGCTGCTCTGGCTGCGCCCGAAGCGGCCAACCAGAGAGACCGAATGGGGGCCCGAGTGCCTCTCTTTCCCCTATTCGGGGTCTTTTTGTTGCGGACCGGAGTCGGTGGGTTTAAATCCTGGAGGCAAGAAGGCTCAGAAAGCCCCCACGGGTCTCAACCTGGGTCCTAGCCTATCATCCCCTCGGGCAAACAGCCGTAGCTGCATACACACAGACGCGCACACACACTCTGCACGTATAGTGAGTGTGTGTGTGTGTATCCAGTTCGCGCGAAACGGGGAAACCCCTTTTCTCTTCGCGCAAACAAGCCGCGCTGCGCTGTTTAACATATACCTGTATCTTCCGGCGGTGTTCCAACGGGTCCTTCGGGACTTAGCAAGGACCTGCAACACACATTCAGTCTCCAAACAAATCCTCCACCTGCGCCACCTCAAATATACGGAGTTTTCCAAACAGGGACGCAACGAGAGAGGTTCAACAAACATAGGTATAAAACAGGACTACATTACTAAACTAACATACGTAATAGTAACATCGAATACAAGTGATAATTTTATATAGGGTGTCCCAAAATACATCCAAGAAGTAATTTTGATAGATAACACAAGTTTTTAATTGCAAATTGTATTTTTTGTATTTATTCGTAAACTATACAGTATAAGGATATGTATTATGCAATATACAGTGGAACCTCGCTTAACGAGCAAAATGAATTATAAAAAAATGACTCGCTTAACGAGCGACGTTTCGCATAACGAGTGACGATGAGAAGAGAAGTCTTGGATTGCGCGCCTACTACATCATTTTTAAAACTAGTGTAGACATGTTATGTGTATTTTTTGATATGTTTCGCTATACGAGTAAAAATCCGGAAATTTTGCAACTGATTAATCTCGTTAAGCGAGGTTCCACTGTATTTTACTACAAAACTAAGCATTTTATATAGTGTAGGTCCAGAGTTTTTCATTTTTGATGAATAACATTGAAATATAAAATTATTTATTAAATTTACAATACAAATCTGCAAAATTTTCGCAGAATTGTAAAAGATTGAAAAATTCTGATCTACATAAGTAAATTTGCATTTTAACCGTAACACACAGACATTAAACGCAACAGTAGTTGGTTTTTCTTCTAACCAAATGTCGAGAATATTACTGTAAGTCTTCTTGTCCGACTGTACAGAGAGATGCAGGTATGTGTGCGCGCTATGAACTAGATTTACATAATGAGTATCGACGTTAATACCTATTACAAATAATGCGAACATCGTTTCCTTTTGCAGACGTTTGCATCCTGCCTTCGACCATTTTATAATAATGCCTATAATTAAAACCCACGGGACTTCATCATTGTTTTCGGTTTAATTACTCCCACATTTCATCACACTTCCCACACAACAAACAATACCATATTGAAAATCAATGGTTACATTGCATTCATAAATATACAATCAAATTAAAATTACAAAAGTCCGAAAAGTGGTTCATTTAAGAAGTGGCAAATTTTGTATTTGGTACAGGAAATGTAAATTCATAACAAAGATTCATCAACTATCAAAAGTATGGTATAAATATATTGTATACTTTATAAAACATTAAGTCACAATTTCATAAATCATAGGAAAATAATAAATTAAGCAACGTTATGTAGTGGAAAACAAAATTATAGTTTTGAAAGTAAATTATTTATTTATTTCCTAATTTACTTAAAAATTACAAAAAAGAAATGTTAGGAAAATGATTGACAAATTGATTTAGAAAATCAATCCTTTTAAAGACAAGAACTAATTCTTGTCTTTACAAGTTTATTGACAGTTTCAGATTATTCAGTATTAATTTAAATAAATTTACTTTTGAGGATTTTTTTACTCAAATCCACTACTTTAGAAAATATACAATTTCTTGAGGAAATGCTAAATAACAAATAAAAAATATATTTTGATACACTTTATATACAACTTATGCTTAAATATAATCAATCTATATATTATGTTTACGCATAAGTTGTTTATAAAGTAAATAGAGGATGGTAACTCGCGGTTTTCTCTTTTTTCTCTATATTTCTCTTTAAACAATTTCACAGAAGATGATAGTACTTGGATGTGTTACGATTAAGCTTAGCAATTTGGGATGCGATAACATAATGCATGGTAGAAGCAAATAGAGAGAGAAAAGGAAAAGAGCCTTTGCAAATTGCATGTGTGTATGCAAAACTGCACCATATACTTTTCCGCCTAAGAAGAAACTATGTGGGTAACGAATACACATATTTCATGCGCTGCTGGTACTAACAAGAAGGAACGTAGAGGAATTAAATAGAATATAAAAAAAGGAAACAATGAGACGAAGGACGCCCACGAATCTAGTTATAAATATATCGAGAAGTGCGCGATTCCAATTAAATTCAGTAATAATGTACAAAAAAAAAAGAAAGGAAGAATGAAAGAAGAAAACGTCGTCGTCATCTGTGCGAGTGTGTACGTATTATATAGCCGGGGGAGTGTTAATAAGAAGTTTCGACGCATGCGAAGGGCCTTTTTCCCCCCAAAGGGGAGAGCGTTCAGGGTTGATCGCTCCAGGTTAATCCGGCCGACCTCGTTCCGAGAGCTCCATAATTTCAAAAATATTCCCTCCGGTCGTTTCAACGATAAAACGCGAATATACATAGATATAATACACACACACACTCATATATATACAAATTTAAACAACGGCCTGAAAATCGAGACTGGAAAATACGTTTCGTTAGGAAAATATTAATTGAAGGAGCTGACTTTACACTTAACTGGAATTCAGTTATGGGGCGAAGAGAGAGTGCACACACATGAGAAGAAAAGAAGGCAAGTTATCGATGCATCCATACTTCTTGCATTCCACCAGATGCACGAAGGAAGGAAGTGGATGGAGGTGCTCGTGTAATTCCTATATGAGGCAAATAATAAAAGGAAACAAAAAAAATATGAGACTTTTTTTTATGTTGTCCTCTCAGTCTTTCTGCGCCCTCCGCACGAAATGAATTATGAAACGCGATGGAATGCCATGTGCACTGCACTGTGACAGGTTTATATTGTGCAATGGACCTCTCTCGTTAAACAAACACAAACGCACACTTCTCTCTCTCTCTCTCGCCGAACTGAAAACTCTGTAGCTCTATTCATAAATGGCAATTTTACGAGCGTCGCTCCGTGGAAAAGTCTTAAAGGTTATTGGGCATTGTCCGCTGCTCCATCATGTTTCTCGCGTAATAATGGGAAACGACATTAAAGTGGTAATTCTAGAGTACAAAAAAAATTATATATATATAGTTTCTTCCAACGTCGTTCACGATCGTAAATTCATAAATCTCGATTAAGTATGCTCAAAAAATAACACACAGCTTTTTATATATCATGCGTGCTTTTTACGCAATTGTTGATTATATAACAAAATTGTTGGAATCTAACTATTTCAAATTTATAAACATATTTAGTAGCATTCTGTAATATATAGCAGAGTTTCTCAATCTATGAGTTGCGTTAATGTGTCACTAAATGACAGCTGTCACTTTTCAGCAAAGCATCAGTTATAAAACAGGGATACCCAACAAGGTTCAGATGGACCCCTTTTGGGGTCTGTGGAGTTTTGGATGAAAAAATATACGTTTTCAAAATTTATTAATAGATGTCACCTTGCGTCAAAGAATATATTATAAAACAAGGGTTCCCAATGGGATTCAGGTGGGCTCCTTGTGGATCCATGGAGTTTGGAAAGACTCTATAGTCTAATGTCGATGAAAAAATGTATACGTTTTTAAATTTTATTAAGTATGCTTCAAAATATAACACTTCAAATATAACATTTATATAACATGCGTGATGTTTACGCAATAGTTGATTATATAACAAAATTGTGCAGATACTTGTTGAAATCTAACTATTTCAAGTTTGTAAATATATTTAGATACATCTAATTCTGCGTACCTCAATCAATGGGTCGCGTTAATGTGTCATTAAATGACAGCTGTCACTGCGTCAAAGAATCAAACATTTTATATTATAAAACAATGGGTCTATGGAGTTTGGAAAGAGTCTATAGTCTATTGGAGGTCGATGAAAAAATTTATACGTTTTTAAATTTTATTAAGTATGCTTCAAAATATAACACACCCTTTATATACCATGCGTTATTTTTACGCAATAGTTGATTATATAACAAAATTGTGCAGATATTTGTTGAAATCTAACTATTTCAAGTTTGTAAATATATTTAGATACATCTAATTCTGCGTTTCTCAATCAATGGGTCGCGGTAATGTGTCACGAAATGACAGCTGTCACTGCGTCAAAGCATGGAAAATTTTATGTTATAGACCTAGGGTTCCCAATAGTATTCAGGTGGGCTCTTTGTGGGTCTATGGAGTTTGGAAAGAGTCTATAGTCTATTGGAGGACGATGAAGAAAATTATATGTTTTTAAATTTTATTAAGTATGCTTCAAAATATAACACAGCCTTTATATATCATGCGTGATTTTTAAGCAATAGTTGATTATATAACAAAATTGTGTAGACTATTTCAACTTTGTTAATATATTTAGATACATATAATTCTACGTTCCTCAATCTGTGGGCCGCGTTAATGTGTCACAAAACGACAGCTGTCACAAGGTTCAGAGTTTTGGATGAAAAAAATATACGTTTTCAAATTTTACTAATAGTTGTAATATGTATAAATATAATGATGTCAAAAGGTAATTTTTTGCATCGTTTCATTGAAATCTTTGATTCTATATACTATGATAGAATCAAAGATTTCAAATAGTAAAAATTGATAAACGAAATTGAATCAAAAAAGCATATGTGTTATTTATTTAACAATATGCAAACAATATTACAAGCAAAAATGTGAATCTTGATGAAGTTTGATTTTGCTCTAAAATTGAAAACAATTTTGTTTCAAGGTGGTCGATGTAGAAAAAAGTTTGATATTCTGACGTAATCAGTCATTAAATATTTAATGACAGCTGTCACCTTACGTCAAAATATCAACATTTTTGTGTTATACTACTTGGTAGCAGTACAACTGCAAACATGAATATTGAGAAACACTGATAAATAGTAAAAGGTGCAGATATAAAGTGGAACTACATTAAAAACATAAATATCTTACAATTATTACAATATATTTAAGCACATATTTAGTAATTATAACAATATACATTGAAATAATTATATATACTAGATATAGAGAAGAGATATATTCTATAATATAATTAAAACTAACTAGTTTTGACTTCGTAAAAATGAATGATAATGACATAAGATTTACGTACAAAAAAAATATTTCATCCTTTCGACGTGGCGCTATTATGCATACAATCAATGTATGACGCAAAGAAGTAATGGGTTCGGGCGTTTTAATTTAGATGGCAACAATTTGAGCAGACGTGCGTTCAAATATATATATCGAGGTGTACGTCAAGCTGCAGGTGGTCACGTTGGAAAGGCGTTACAAAGAGTGCAAGAAAGTGGAGGAATAAAGAAACAAATAAACGGCAGAAACGAAAACAAAAGCAGAAAAAAAAAACTAAATTCTTTGTTCTGCGCTTTGTGTCCGAGACTTTCCCGTATGGTTTTACCCTTTTTATTTATATAGTTTTGTTTTAATTTTTTTATGGAACTGAAAAGTTTCCAAACATACCGAACGAAATGGAGAGAGAGAGAAAAAAAAATGGAAATTGAAACATTTCCGCAGTGGAAGTTCAATTTAACGTCCGTTTGTTGTACAAATTGCATTAAACTATTGGTCGTAATCGGAGCATGGGTATATATACACACCGACGGGTTATTATTTTTGTGGTGCCGCGGGGGCGGCTGTGGTGGCGGCGGCAGTTGTTTTTCGAGGCCAACGTCAGAGCAAGATGCGCGCAAAATCGTGCGGCCGCCGCCTCTCTCCATTCCTGTGTCGCCCCTGGCCAACCCCGACGATGAACAATTAAGCGGAAAATGAGTTTATTGAAATTGATTGTGCATACACATAGGTACACGAGCGTTGCGAAATGGAAACAAAAAAATACAGAGAGAACAATTTCAAACAAACGAACAATTGCAGCTAAAAAAAATCTGCCAGTTTGCAGGGTAATTGACAATGCCGACTCGGATGTGAAACGAAATTGCGCCGTTTAATGTGATCGAATGTTGGATATTTGAACGTTACATAATTCGATTTCCATTGAAAACCATTCATCTTAATGAACTTTTTTCTATAAAACTCTTTGATTTTATAGGAAATAAATAGATATTAATTCAGGTATCAACATCAATAGATTATTATTTTAAACTGTCAGTGTTCAGTTAATGCACAAAATGCATATACAAATTACTTAATTACAATTATGCTAAACGATTGAATGTTAATCCGACAATGAATTTTCGTATGATTACTTGAATTTACAATTTTTTGATGGACATATGTCTTTTCCTTCGTACGAACGTACAACTATGCAATTGAACTACTGTATTGTACACTATGAATTTCCCATAAGTAGGCTAATACAAACACAGAAAACAATAAAAAATAAGAAAACAAAATGGTATGCACATATGCTTCTATTACATATTCATATTCTTTATATTATTATACAGAATATTCCATACGTCTAATTAAAGTTCGCTTAGTTGGCTTAATATATTTAATTTTCATCCTTTTGTAATTTCTCTACATAATTTCCATTTATTTTAATACATTTCCTAAGTCGATAGAGTCACCTTTCAAAACATTCCACAAAATCGGCTTTTTGGAGCTTTTCAAGTTCGGCAATAACTGCATTAATGATCTCCTCATTCGAACTGAAGACTCTTTCCCTTAATTATTTTTTAATTTTCGGAAACAGAAATCACATGGCGTTAGGTCCGGAGAGTAAGGTTTATTGATGCCAGAGAGCGCAAGAAAGTTGTTGTTTTTTTCAGCAGTGTGAGCGGATGCATTTTCGTGGTGCAAAAAGTACCGACGAAGTTCCCCTTTTTTCTGGTTTTCCTAACAAATTTTTGAAAACTTGTGGTAAGCAAGTTTCTGTATACCACTTAGCAGTTACCGTCTGGCCAGTTTTCAGTGGGATAGCAGCTACCATTTTTGCCCTGGTAAAGTAAATTGACACCATCACTTTTGTTGCTGATTTGCACCTTCAGCGCTGTTTAGTTTCCGGATCGTACTTATAGAACCAAGATTCATCACCTGTTACTATTTTCTTAAAGGTCCTAGACTCTTCATTTTCAAATTTTTCTAAGAAATATTGGGAAAAACGAACACGTGCCTTTTTTCGGTCGTCAATTATAATTCGTGGAACAAATCGTAGCCCAAGTGATGACTTAATATTCTCGACACAGCCATAGCATTCAAGCCCAGTTCATCACCTATCATTTCCTGTGTCATTCTTGGATCTTTGTCAATTTTTGCCTTCACCAGGGCTACATTTGTGTCGTCGGTGAAAGATTTCAGGCGACCATCACGATATTTGTCCTCAACAGAAAAATGCCCTGTTTGGAATCTTCGAAACTTGTAAATGGTCACAAGGGATGATGCGTTCACTCCATATGCATTTTGGCATTCCTGGAAAATTTGCATAAGCTTGAGTTGACGTCGAAATCCGTAGAGAATGGCAAAACAATATTTTGCAGTGTTGGTGGTGGAATTTCTACCAACATTACATCACTAATCTTGCATATTCTCCTATCCTTTCTTACCGATCTTCTTGAAATTTGGCTTCAAATATCGGTAGATTTTAACAAATTGAGAAACAACTTTTGCTTTTTCAGAAACAAATGTATTAACGCCAACTAAGCGAACTTTTGTTAGACCCCACATATATTATTGATTTATACATTCATTGTTTAAATTGACTTGACAAGGTATGATTACACGCATTTGTTTTGTTTAAATATGACGCTGGGCAGCTATGACGTAAAAAGTGTTTGGAAGGAAGTATTAAAAATCTATTGAATTTCGCATTAACACTTGCATAAAACATACCAGTTTCATACCTTATTTATTTAGTAGTTTAGTCATAGCATATTATCACGGATTAGTACGTTAATACTCATGTACATATTATTGAATTATCATTAAAAAGAATGTACGACAAGTGTGCGTTTTTAACAAATAACAATTGCTTATGACAGATGGTTTGAGTCAATGTCCGAACCATCTGTCGTAGGAAATAGTTATTGCGAAACTTGAAGACGTCTTCCAAATATCGAATGAGTAAGTACATTAAGATTCACTCTGTTTCGAATAAAATCAGAAGACATGCGTCTTTGCGGTAATCCGGTAGTTATGAGATATAATGCGTTCTCGTGCCTCGCGTTCATCCACCCAATTAACTAAATTGAGCCGCGACGGGCACCATAATTAATGCGTATTATAACCTCATTAATTTATAGTTGTATTTTTTTCGTGTACCTTCTCGCGCTCCACCTTTCGCATCTCAACACCCTCGTCTCTCGGGACTGGTCTTCCTACCTGTTACTCATCCAATTACTTCTCTTTTTCATCTTCATCCTCTTCCTATCTCTCTCTCTTCTCCATCTGCGCATTGGCCCATCTATTCTCATTATCGCAGCTGCACCCTAATTATAAACCAATTGTTTTATAATTTCTCCTCGCAATTACTGCTGCCAGCAAAATTTTGATTCATGTTCATTTGTTATTGTTGCTGCACACTATAGATTTGCAATTCAAATGACATGAGAAGTGTCAGAATCTAATTAAGAAATTGATACCGTTGAAACGTATTTTACATATTTTTATCATGACTGACGCGTTTACTTAGTAATTTACGTTATTGTTAAAGCATAAAATAGAAGTTCAACACAATTTTTCTATCTAATCATTTAAATCAACTTTATTTCAGATAAATGTTCAGTTAAATACATTTTCCGTTATCCTTGAAAAAAGAGTCCTTGCAATTATTCCGAAACTCTATAACGTTTATACCATTTAGATAAATACCATATTTTCGAGTGGTATTTAATTATTTCTTGAAAATACATGGTATTTCTCGTATAACCATCGTCCTTCCTTAATGGGTCCTTTTTTTTCTTAAACGGAATTTACGCGCCGTCGGCTGCGTTTTCGTTCGTTCGAACGTTTCGAACCCCGAAGGCTCACCGAATTTTAGCTAGAACCGGACCTTTTGTTGTTGCTCATGCAAAACATATAGAATATTCTCATATTTTTTTATATATACATTTTATAAATATGCAACAATCGAGACAGCAACTATCAAAAATTAGTGTGAGAGAGATGTGCAGGATCCACACAAAAGCTGCGAGCATATATTTTTTTTTGTTATTGAAACTCACCTAAGGCTGACGCATAATTAAATATCATTAATTCCAATTGAATTATTTATATAATTTCAATATGTACAACAAACGTCGAAACTTGAAACGCGATATTTTATTTCTGTATATGCAGATTGTTTTTTTTTTCATATATTTATATAAATAAAATGTATATTATTTGAAATGTATAGAAAAGTTGCATCAAATATTCAATTTGTACTAAATTTCTAAGTACTTTTCATTTTAACTTGAGATGATATAATTTATAAATTATTTATTAATTTTTGAATCACATTATAAAATGAGGAAAAAAATTGTCAACAACTTTTTCAATTATGATACATAAATATACGTATGTGTTATATAAGCGTTTATCAACCTATGGGTCACGTTATTTTTTTAATTGGTCGCGAAATGACAGCTGTCAACTTGTGTCGAAGTAAGAAATTGGGTCGGTGTACAACTAAAAACAAATATGTTAGGTTCAAAAAATGCTGTCTTAAGTATTAACTTTTAGTTAGTTCATCATGAATACATAGTCTTGATCACGTTCAGTTTTAGACTTCTAACCTTATTTAGACATTTAGATCAAGTTAGACGTTCTTGAAATTTGTTATGTTTAATACTAATTCTATAGTAAACTAAACATATTTTCAAAATATTTCAACCTCATTACGGACATAATTCTAAAGAATTTTGAAATTTATCTATTTAATATTCAATTTACTATTGAATATGTTTTAAATTTTGCTAAAAAATATACAAAAAAAAATAAAGTTTTAACTTGTTGAGGGGTGGTGGGACAAGCGTTATACCACCTTTTGACTATGGGGCATTATTATAATTTTCTAGAAAATGACCAGGAAAGAGGAATTATCCTTTAATTTGGTTGGTATGTTAAGAGATGAATTTGATAGGGCAGTTGAAGATGTTGAATCAATACCATCCTATGTTGATATAATGGTATACAATTATTGTCCAAATTTTACTTTGAATTTATTGCAGTTATCAGAGGTGAATTTGGTTGTTAAAGTGTTAAAAGTATTGCGAATAGATCAGTCAATGTAAAGTGGATTTGTCATTGGAATCAGTAAAAGCAGACAGAATCGGATCGGGTCTAGTCGGATCTGTCTTTCTGTCGACTAGTTTGTGTCTGCGAGTATTTGTGTCGGTCTGCATTGTGTAATGAAATGTTTTGCGCGCGCTGAACGTACACACACAAACACACACGTGCATACATTCGTATACGTATATGTATATGCAGAGGTAAGCGGGTAATCGGGGCCGAGGGGCGAAGGCAAGCAATTTAAAATAAGGTAAATCACGATTCGTAATATGAATATGTATACGTATAAAAGGTATATTTCTACGTCTATTATCCATTTATCGAATACTCAGGTACACTAGTCAGGGAAATCTCCCAGGGTACAATCCCATGAGATAGAATGGAATTTAAACCGGGCCCCGGGCGAATCAAGCCGACAGAATACAAGGACACCCCAGGGGAAGGCATATTTTACAGCACACCCAATCTGACCCGAAGGCATCTCGCTCGCCCACTGCCCGGAGTGACCACGGTGTTTGTATAAAATATACAAATTACAATACGTCGTCTCGTTGGATAAGAAAGAAAGAAAGAAAGAATGAAGGAAAGAGACGAGACGAAATGAGAGGAGAAGAACAAAAGAGCCGGACGGAACGGAACGGGGGAGGCGGCAACAGCATCGCCAACCTTTGGATGAGCGCTCTTGGTTATTCTTGGATGTTGATGCTCCTGCTCCATTTCCAGATGAAGATGATACCTACAAAATTCCCAAAAACCAATCATTCTTTCTCTCACACAAAACACATAAACCGATATATCCTTTTCACCTTCATCCTCAAAGCTTTTAAGCAAGTTTATATTGGACACTCTTAATTGATTCTTAGATGTTTCCTCATTTGCTAATGAAGGTGATGTCTTGAAAATTCCTAACAACAAATCACCTCTGATTCATACACCTTATTTAACCATATTATTTTTAAGCGCTTTTTGTTGTTGGATACTGATTCTCTTCTACAGTTTACAAATAGAGATTATGTTTGTAAAAATCCGAAAAACATTTCTTTCTCATACAAACATTAATCCTTGTTACCTATCACCAAATGATGATCTTATATCCTTTACCACCCAGTGTTTCCCAATGTGGGCCACACATGCTCTCCGGGGGGGTTAAGGGCAGCAATTCGAAAATGGACACATCTAAAGTTTAACAAATATTATGTATAAGTTACATAGGGGACATAAGAGTTTTAGAAAGGTTTTAGTGGAGAATAGCACAAAAGAAAAGTTGGGAACCACTGCGTTAAACCCATTTTTACCAATTTCTATTAAGCTTAGATGCTCTTGGATGTTGCTTCTCTTGCACTATTTACTAATAGAACTCATGCTTGAAAAAATCCCAAAAACAACACATCTCTCTCTTTCACTCGCTCGTACAAATACAGACATACAGAGATATTCCAGCCATCTTTCTTTTATCCCGTCAGCCCTTTTTTCACCAATTATAATTGAACCCCCGGGGTCTTCCCCTTTGTAAATTCCTCAAAAACCAGACGATCAATTAATTTCTTCTATTAATATAATTAACGCAACGTAAATCCGTATTCACCTCGGGAATTAATAAATTGAGACTAATTAATTTACTAAAATATATTTAAAGCAAATTTTGAATAATACTTTTAAAAACATTTGTATTTTTGTAGTATTTCAAGTATAATTTATAAATATTAACTCTTAAAACAGATTAAGGAAAATTCAAAGAATTTGAAATATTTTCAATGAAATTGAAATTAGTAATTGGTGCTGTAAATGAATATCAAAATTTAAGTAAATTTGGCAATGAAAAACAGACAAATTGAAAATATTATACAAAAACAAATTATTTTGAATTTGTAATTGGCGTAATTCGTAATTGATTTGTATTTTTGTAGTATTTCAAATATAAAAGTTCAAAGCAAAATATAAAGAAATTGAAGTTAGTAATTCATATTTTAAATTAAAATCAAAATTTAAAGAAATTTGGCATTGAAAAAACAGACAAATTGAGAATATTATTGATTTGAAAGTATTAATAAAATATATTATACTTAGGAAATTTTATTTTCTAACTAACAGATGTATAATATACAATAATAATAAGATTGAAGAGTTACAATAACATCAAAATTGTATATTTTTAAATTATTATTTTAAAAACCTATTTGAACTAACATCAAATATTCATCATCGCAACTAACAAGCAACTTTTCATTGCATAATGTATACTTCTTAATTATAACAGAGCAAAGTCAAAAGTGTGTCACAGAAACCGCATTAATCATTTCACATAAAAAAAACAATCCTTAATATTCTTTTGTATTCAAATATATATTTAGTTCAACATCAATTAAAGTTTTATGAAGAACAAAATTTAATTACAGAATATTTCACATAGTTTCCAAATAATTCTAAAATTGTATCTAATTTGCTGAAAAAAATGTATACAAAGATGAAATTAAGTTTGATTCAATATAAAATGTTAATATTTGTTTATTTTACTTAAAAAAGACATGAATCAATTTGAACCGCGAACCATTGAAATTTTATACCAAAAATCGATGATAAAACTAAACTGGATTATAACAAAATGATAAAATTTGGATTTAGAAGACGGATAATCGAAATCACTTTATACATTAATCTTGAATGATAAACAAACAATAACAATAGGAAATAAAGAAACTAAGTTGGAATTAAATAATTTAGCAGTAACGAAACTAATATTAGAAAACTCTTAATAATATACTTTTTCATTAAGATCTTAAAGAATATATATATTAAGATAACATATATATTAAGATAAGTTTCAGTTAAGAAATAAATTTCATTTTTTGTAAAAATTAAGTAATTTACTGAATGTTCTAATCCAGTGGTTCCCAAACTTATTTGGCCTACTGCTCCCTTTCCAGAAAAAAAATATTACTCAACGCTCCCTGCATCTTTTTAATGCTTATATAGGTATCCCCCGACTTACGAACTACTTTCGTTCCAAAGGGTTGTTCGTAATTGGAAATTGTTCGTAAGTTGGGAGAATTTCAAAATATTTTACCACACTTTATCATGGTTTTTACTTTTATATATTTGTTAAATTCCTGACTGACTGCATAAATTTGAAAAAATAGATTAAAATAAACGAAATAATTACTTACAATGTAGACATCACAATTATATAATAAAAAAAACGACAAAAGAAACAAATGCAACAAAACAGATAGTACATTTTCCAAAAATATTATATTTTATTAAAGAAATTATCAATTTCTGTTTGTACAGTTAATTTTTTTATCACTATATATCTAGAGGTTTTAGAATTTTGTTCGTATGTCCGGGAGTTCGTAAGTCCGTATATTTTCTAAATTACATTTACATGTCAATATTCAATCTGAGAACTGTGACAACCAGAGATTTCTCGAAACTAATTTCAATACCACATGTCGCTTTTAATTAAAATCAAACTGCAGTTCGTTTCTTAATTGCATTCACAGAAAATCAATCACTGTTTTTACTACGCAAATAAACATAAATCCGAAACGAAATAGTCAAACTCTTTTTAATGAAATTAAAAGTGTTGATGCGTGAAATATTAACTCGTTTTCGCTTAGAAAACTGAGTTTGTCTTTTCTTCCTCATCTTTATCATCTCTCGACGAGGCAACAAACAGGAATCCTGGGGTCGTGTCCGTATCACCAGGTACCTCGAATGGAAACCCTCAGGGTGAAATACAAATTTCCAGCTCTCCTCCTCCTCCTTCTTCTTCATCCTCTTCCTCCACCTCACCCCACCGGATGACGAGGGGCTACTCTTTAGTTTTTCAACACCCTCGGGGCTCGTGTCGCTGCGATAATACACGAAGCAAAGCATCTCATCCCCCCATCTCATTTGAATCCACTCGTTAACCCTTGTGGCACAGGTACAAAATTCAACACAAATACAAATTTACTTTCCATATATTAAATAAGAACAAACAGACGAGAGAGAGATTTATAGGTTTTGTTTTTTGTTTTTTTTTTTTTTGTTAGATAGAAAAATAAATAGTTTTGCGCTGAGGTGTCAATTAGCTTGAGTTTACGGCTCGCCGCGAAGTATTGTGTATCAACGTGATGCAAATAATACTCGCATGAAGACAAAACAAATGGTAGCGTTTCTTTCATGTTTTCCATATGCATATTTTTGTTTGCATGCATGTGGAAGGAAAAATGTAGGGAACAAACAGCAACAACAACAACAAAATAAAAACACGTTTTGTTGTGTCTATATTGAGAGGACGTGACTGGTTGCAAGTCTTGCACTGAAACGGACCGTGCAGGATTCAGTGAGTGTGTGTGTGTGTGCCCACACGTGACTCATATATCATATTTCAGTCGGGCTTCAGTTTTGCTTCATTTTTCTTGTCCTCGCCAAAGATTGCGTCTGGCGTTTTATTGTTTATTAGCGAGGGAAAGGTCTTAATGAACTATTAAAAGCCGCACCGATAAATCGAAAACAATTTCATGCCCTCTCTCTCCCAATTCGCACCACCCACCCACCTACGATTCTAAAATAAAAGAAATGGATATGATGGATGTCGAACGTGCCGCAAACGACGTCAAATACGTTATTTAATGCATCGATATAATACATAAGAAATTGTTACCTTTGACATTCAACAATTTACAGTTCATTTTCATAGTTATCATTTAAGAGATTTTTCTTCTAACTAACAATTAAACAACAGATTCTTCCTTTGTGTTTTGTTTACCAAATTGTATTTTTTTTTGTTCACAATTCACCAGTCTATGAACAAATCACTGTTGTGTCTAACCATTATTATTATAATTGTTATTATTAATATAGTGTATTAATGAACTAGAGACATCCAAGGCGTCTCTTAGTCTCATTATTATATAAACATATACATCAGCATAAAGAAATCTCTACCGCGATCCCAGTTCGATACACTTTAATATAAACAATGGGGACCAAGCGTAAACATTCCCATCGACACCGAATTCAAGTCATTATTATAAACACATAATGATCATTACACTTATAATCGTAATCGATCATCTTTTCATATAAACAAATCCACCGAGGCCGAATCTTGGCGCTTAATCATCAATATATACAAACCCTACTCCCGATCACAATTTCCACCCCGTATAAATAGGAATTAACTTTGTAAGTAGTATAAGTATTTAGAATTAGTAAAACCTTAATAAGATGAATATAGTCTCAGTAAAACCTAATACGAGCATAGTCTCAGCAGAAGACCAAGTAACGAATAAAGTAATGTAAAACCAAACGAATTTCATTAAATTCATAACTATTGAGACTCCATAACGACAACACACGACAATATTCCACTGTGTCCAGAATTCCATCCCTGGGACACGGCATCACAACATGCGTTGCTTAACTTTCTTAAGCATTTAAAAACCTAAAAGGTTTTTTTATTTTGGTGATGCTATTAATATATTAAAATTTACAGATTTACAAACACCCGGACTTACGAACAAAATTCTAAACGCTAACTTGTTACAAGGAGATATATAGTGATAAAGAAATTAACTGTCCAAACAAAAATTGATAATTTCTTTAATAAAATATAATATTTTTGGAACATGTGTTTTCTTGAATTTGTTTCTTTTGTCATGTTTTATTAAATAATTGTGATGTCTACATTGAAAAGTATTTTGTCTATTTAACATATATAAAAGTAAAAACCATTGTAAAGTGTGTTAAGATAAGTACATTTTGAAAATTTTAAAATTTGTACCTATATAGACTTTTTTTTAAGATATAATTTCAAGATGATTATTTTTAAATTTCTAATTTACTTTAATTTTATTTACTAATTAACATGTAATTAACATCACGTTTATATCAATTCAAACTAATACAAAATATTAACATATCCAAACTTACTAATCAAAACGACAAAAGAAATTTTGAATTATTTCTTTAAAGAAATGTCCAATAATTAAAATTTTAGAGACATAATTAAACAAGTTTATTCTTAAAACTTATATCATTAGAAAAACAAAATTAATTAATTAAATAGAAAACTGCAAATATTGAGTAATTAATATATAAAACTATATACTAATATAAAAATATAACTGAAAAATATACATGCATATAATGTTGGGGTCTATATCGCAAGCCCGACAACCGAAAGACCGTCTATTGAAATCCCGACGTTCGAAATCCTGACTGTATCGAAATCCCGACGTTCGAAATCCCGTTTGTATTAAAATCCCGACGCTTTAAATGCCGACTAGATCGAAATCCCGACTACCATAAAAATGTTATTGTAGAAATTTATAATAATAAAAGACACTGTCGGAATTTCGATATAGTCGAGATTTTGATTGTCGGGATTTCGGTTGTCGAGCTTGCGATTGCCACCGATAATGTTGTGTAATAGGCAACCTATTACAAATCTGATATTTGGGTTGCCTGTAGTGTCGCAGCAGGATTTAGCAGGATGATTTAAATTGTTTTAAAAAAATAGTCAACTTTCGTAATTGTTGTTTAATGCTTATATTTATTTAAAAAAATGATTGAAATTTTGTAGTACCAATTTGAAAATTTTGCTTCAATCGATTTATGCATTTCTATAAAACTTGAACCTATTAATGTAAATTAATATTATAATTGGATATGATAAATGAATTTCTGTGCTTAAGTATCAAAACGTGCGTGTAAATATAGTAAATAAGCTTTAAATAACAAAGATTTTTAAACTTTACAAGTTATTTTAAACTTAATTTGAAATTTTTCAAACGCCAATGAAAACCTTGTAATTAATTTTTTTAATCGATTCGACCTAGTGATGTTACAGCAACGAATCGAAAGTTGATTGAGTACAAATTATTAATATTAAAACATCGACAATTAAACATTGAGCAGAAATAGGTGGATAATTGAAAGGAATAATAAAGTATTGAACAAAGGTGTACATAGACAATGTCATAAAAGAGGAAAAGTATTAAATAATAAAAGATTCGTGTATTTTATAAATATTTTATTTAGCATATTTTTTTCTCTTATCAAAAAAACATGTGTTTGGATACTCACTTTCTTTTTTTTGTTTCGCTTTTGTTATAAAAATAATTTGATTAGTCATTTTAAAAAAAATGCGTACCTAATAGAGAATCCCTAACAGAGAATTATTATTCTTATGTGTTTCAACAGCAATTCATTTTTTTAATTCTTCATATATATATATATATTCATTTTTTTTATATATAATAATAATTTGTATTTTTTTTTGTCCATTCCTCGTTCTTTTCAAATCATAATATATTTATATAATGTGTAAAAAATAAAATACTAACAACGATGATAATAATAATTGAATCTAATTAATTTTGCAGCTCAAAAGTACAATTCTTTGATTTTTACAATAATATTGATGTTTTCGATTGGTCGTGAAGAAAAACAATGGAGAAAAAATGATACAACTAGATTAGGTATTTTAAGGCATTCGGATTTGATGAAATGCAACCGCGTCTGTGTTTGCATTCTAACAATTCATATTATAGAATCCAATTATTTATATTACAAATATTATTACAGTTATGAAACAACGGGTTTTATGGGGGGGGTTCATTTCGAAACGAATGGATATAATGCAATTAGAAAAAAAAAATCCCTATATTATTCGCTCTTATTTCCTGTGTCCAAATTTTCGATTTTCTCTTTTTTTTAACATTAATTATCATATTTTTTTTGCGTTTGTTTATATATACACATATATATATATACGTATAAAAATAATATTAAAAACAATTGATTAACTTGACTAAAAAATATAAAATAAATCAATTCAAATTGGTGGTGTTTGTACCCCTTCATTCATCAATTACTTTCGTCTATTCTCATTATTAATATAATTATTTTTTTCTCGACTTTTCTTGCATTTTCCTTTCTTTCTTTCTCCTCTCTTCAACTTCTTAACGTATATACAAACACATATATACGTGACAATTATATTCATATGTACAATAAACAAAAAACTAGTTTATACCTATTACTCATTATATTAAATATTAATTCTATAACAAAAATTATATATATCTATGTTCATAATATTCTGGTTAAAAAAAAGAAAACAATTATACAAATAATTACAAATCAACATCATTTCAAAAAAAAAATAAAACAAAAAAAAACTTCATTTAAAAGAAAATATTTTCTTATAAAGAAAATACAGGCTATATTCATCATAGAAAATCTACAATCATTTTTTTACAAGAGGAAAAATATATGTATATACTTCTTTTTTTTTTCTTCATTCATTTATATATATGCATGTATATATATATATAGATTTTTGTTTTATATAAAAAATGATCATTGTAGCTCCATTCCAAAAAGTCAATTATACATAATATATTTCTCAACAGTTTTATTTTTGTTTCTTTCTTTCTTTCATCTCGTTTGTGTTATTGTTTTTTTTTGTTAATTTTTTTTCTCTTCTTGTTTTTGTTTCTTTCTTTGTTTGTTGTTTTCTCATCCTGTAATAAAAATATTTTGGTGCGGCTAAAAAATTAATTCCCAACAGGCACATACAGTCTGCGAAAAGCACAAGCGAATTACTCTTAATGCTTTAATTGATTGATTAGTTCCCAAGTATTCATTTGATAGTTTCAATCATCATCAACATCTCTCTCTCTCTCTTCCCCGCGTACTTCTCTGAACTCATATCTCTCGCTCTCTCTCGTTATTTATTTTTTTCTCCATTATAGTTTTGATACAAAACGTAGGATCGCCAACATAACCGTATATTCCGCTTTTATTCAGATGTTATTGTTTTTTAAAAAGTAGAATAATTTATTTATAATATAATATAGAACACAATTTTTTACTCTCGCTCCGTCTATCGTCCTTCTCTGCTTTTCCTTATTATTATTTTCATTTTTTTTTTTGTTATATTTTTTTACGCGATTTTTTTAAAACAATGTATCGTCTGAATTGTCCGAATATCACAACATTGATGAGAACCGTACATCACTTAAGATATGACTTATATAACAGCGTACTTTTACACAGATCCTTCTCAGTTTCAAACAAGAACTGCAAGTCCCTAAGTGTTACCTTCTTCATACGCTGTTTTAATGGCAACTGACCTCTAGCACCGCTATTGAAAACAGTATTTGCCTGCAACATGAATGAACAAATAAAATTAGTGAAACAGTCGAAACGGTCACATGAAGATGAATTACCTGAGAAGTACCGACTCCGGCATCTCCATCTAATCTTGGTTTTTTCCTGGGACCTATGGCTTGCAGGGCAGTGGCATTAGCTTCTCGCTGGCGCAATTCCTCCATTTCCACTCTCTGCATTTCCTTCGCCTTTGCTTTCAGTTTTGCTTGTTCAGGATCCTCAGTTTTCGAACGGCTCTTCGCTGCCCTCAAAAGCATCTCTCTCTCCATCTCTTCGTGACGTTTTCTCTCCGCTCGGTCCAATTCTTCCAAAAATTTCAACTGACCTGAAACATTACAAAATTACATTAGACCTTACATTATCTTTAAAAACTTTATGAATAAAAAATAACTTTTATTTTATCATTCTTCATTCATTTTAATGTAAACTAGTAATGAAATGAAAATTTAAAAGTTCATCATTGAAACATCATTATCTTTGTCAATTTAGTATTTAAAATAACATTCTATACTGATTAGGAGTTATCATACCCAATCCAAATCATTTTTAATGTTCATTGAATAAGACAATAACAGTAATCCTTCTAAATTGAATAATTACGATTGTTAGTCTCGAGTATCTCAAGTACTCAAGTCAATGGGTTAATGTAATTTTTGATAGATAATAGAGATGTATAAGAAAGTAGATGTACTTGATCAAAATCTAATTCGAAAAATGATGATAATGAAGAATATAATCAACAAAAGAAAACTATTTTGAAAATTAACGATGTATAACCCTTTGTACTCGTATGTATCGTGAATTTATTAATATAAAATTCCATTGTACATTACTTTAATTCGTTTATCTTAAAATAAATACAAGTTGTCTTGTAAGAACTTTGAGTTCAAAGGGTTAAACGTATTGATAATATGAACTTTCCAATTCAAAATTGATAAGTGAATGGGTATACTATGGTAGTAAAAATGATGTATTACCTTTGATATCTGAGGTGACTTCATACCGAGGATCACTTTTAACCATTTCCAATCGATGCTCAGTAATGATTGCCAATTTTTCGACAAGGTTCTTAACACGTTCCTGCGCTGCATGCGAGATGACGGCGGCGACTTCGTTGCTGGGCTCGTCGAGGCCGTGTTTGGCAACGGCCAACCGTATCCTATGCTGAAGCGCATTCATGTTTAAAAAGAACTCTTCCTTGCAAGACCGGATTTGTGTACCGACAAATTCCGTCGAACCCAAAATCCGTTGCGTTTCCTCGGCCAAGTTAACTCCGCCCATAGCGGCCACATCGTTAATATCGTCGTCGCCAGTGTACGCAGAGGAAAATGTTTTCTTCTCTTTGTCTTTGGTTGCTAATTTAGAAATATTCGAAGGCACTACGGGTTTCGTTCCGGTCATCTTAATGTTCGTTACCAAGTTTTTCGTGACCACTGGATAGGTGGTGCGGATTTGCATCTGCGGCCTCGTCTGAGTCAGAGTACCGGCCTTCACCTGTATCGGCTGCCGGACAATGTTCAATCCGGAGGCAGTTCTCATTACTTGGTTACTAGGGAATACGGGATGTAAGGCAGGTGGTTGTGAGCTCGACACTATTACTTGTTGATTCGCATTCGGTTGTCGTATCGTCGTCAACATTCTCGTTTGCTGGATTGCACCCCTGAGAGGAGTCACGACCCTCTGCTGAACCAGACCTGGTCTCACGACCGTCGTGCCGGGTGCTACCAACCTCACCTGGGACGCGGCTAAGGCAGGCCTGACTTGCGTCTGGATCGTCGGCGTTCCACTAGCTAGCGAGTAAACCACATTTGTGGGTGGAGGACGGATTCCTTCTATGGTTAATTCTTTTGTGGCTAAAGACTGTCGCAATAACGGCAGACTTTTCTAAAAATTCAATAAAAATAAGCATATTAGACATCTTCGAGCTTCTTTCGAGAAAACACAAGAAAACATACTTTTAGAAATCCAATTAGGCACGGTTGTGGGGATGCGTTGAGCAGTCTTTCTAGTCGGTCGCAGAAATCCTCGGGCTCCACTTTCGCGTCGATCAAATCCTGAATTAACATCCGCACATTCTTCTCGACAGATTTCGGCTCTCGACTGGACAACTCCAGTAAATTAGCTAGGAACTTGCGACACTTTTCTTTGGTATTATCATTAGCCGGTCTCTATATAATGAAAGAAGAACGGTAATGTTTATTCAGTCATTATAACCACCCAATTTCTACAAACCTGAACTGGTGTTGTATTAACAACAGTTGGTGCCGCCGCAGTAACTTGTTGTGTGGCACCTGTTGTTGAAATCGTTGCGGGTGTTGTCGTTGCCGCCGCCGCTGCCGCCGCCGATTGCTATTAAAACAAATACAATAATGTAGTATTTTCATATGGTAAAGAAATTATTTACATATGATTGCACAATATTGCATATTAGGAAATTGTTTGGTAAAAAAAATACTTACAGCAGGTACTGTTTGCATTCGAAACGAAACTGGTTGACCACCAGTAGTCCCAGCAATGCTGACTCCACCTGTGGGAGCAGGTCCGACTCGTAGCAATTGGTATTGACCATTTTCAGTCTTTAACAGTAAGTGTCCTTGCTGTCCAGGTTGCAATCCTTGCAAACTTTGTAATGTTAATTGCTAAAAAAGAGTCAAATCAAACCAAATATTAATATAAACCAAACCCAAAAGAAGCCAAATTCTCTAATCATCTACACATTAAACACTCAGCAAATTCTACAAAATCAAAATGTTAAGAAAAAAAATATATATAAGTTTAGTAATTTTATATATGTAAGTTTAGTTACATACAAGTAAGATAATATGTTAGTAGACTATGGAATATTATTTAAAGATTTTTAGTGCAAAATAATGTATGTATAGAGACATGTAAACGTTTCCGTACACTAATAACAGCCAAATAATATCTAATAGAATATACAAAAATTATATTTCTCAAAAATAATTTCAACAAACTATAACTGAGAAGAAACTAAAGTTTACTATAACAAAACAAAATAAAATTTTGATTAACATAATAGGAGATTTGCATATACATGGTTTGCAGGTAATAATTAATTGGGTTAATTTCATTCTAAAGCATTATTTTATAATGTAATCACTATTAATCTTTCACACCTCGATATTCAATAACATAAACAAATATTAGATCTTGGATCAAAAGTAATTAATATTAATCTGATAATTAAAGACAGCTAATGAAGAGCTCGGAATAATAAGTGATACATTATAGTGGAAAGAGAGTTAGTGTGCATTGATATACCATGTCTATACAATCCTCCTATCATTTAGTCATATTTTTGTAACATGTGTGTACGGCAACTTACGGGTGTTCCAGGCCTGGCCCCAACTAACTGTGGTGCACTGAGCACAACCCGTGCCGGTTGGCCTTTCTGTGGTTGTGCGGGGACCCCGGGGCGCACATTAAGTACCTGGAGATTGGACAGGATATTGGGGGGTTGTGTGGTTGTGCTACCTACATTATTGACCTGCGACACATTTGTTGTCACATTCATGGGCACTGTAACTAAACCCTGTGCACTACCACCAGCAGCACTAGTCTTTATCACAAGGGTGGGCTGCTTAGCCTGTATCGTCTGTACGTTCGACGTGGACGACGTCTGGAGGACGGTCTGTGGCGCGAGCTGCGACAGACCGATCGTCCCATTCTGGACGTTCTGTGCAGCAGGGAACGAGACACGATTCGAGATGATTGTGCCTGTGCTTGTCATCGCTTGGCTTCCCTGGGAATAGACAATGTTAACCGGCTCCGTAGACTTATTGCCATCTGAATTGTTGACTGTCGTATTGTAAGTTGCGTTGTTCAATGTTCCTGTGGCTACCTGCGCCGTCGTTACACCTACAAAACAATAAAACAATCAAAATTTCGTCACATTTTTATATGTATCCCTGCAAGAACTTCCATCGTCACAATATCGCTCCACGAATTATAAATGACAACACCAATTTGTTATCATTACAAACACTTATAAGATGATTATTTGTATCCCAACCAGGAACCAGAGTTCCGTCAAGTATTTTCATGTTCCCTTAAGGTTATGTTTCTTGTAAATACAGATGGAAATAATAAAAGCACGTGCCGCCTTTCGCTTAAATTAAAATCTTTCTTTTGTGCGTTTTCATATGCGTATTAATGTAAATTCCAAAAAACAATGAATGAATGTTTATAGATGTGTGTAAAATTCAAATATTTGCAGCGTTTCTATTGTATAGTTTTCTATGAGTTGGCAACGAAAACGGAGAAGAGGGAAACGTATTACTGTAGCTTCTTTTATTTATAAACACTCATGCTTTAAATCTCCTTGTCTCGACGATATTTACATAGTATTGTACTTGTTTTGCAGTGATCTCAGAGTTGTTTGTATATTGCCGTACGTGTATTGGTGTTTATGCATTGTTGTCATAGTTTTTAGGTTAATATTTGATTTAAGTGTTTCCTTTTCGTTGATTGCTTCTTGCCATGGTGATGGAAGGAATGCAATGCTAATTATGTGCGTTATATATACATACACAATTTTTTCTCTTGCGATAAATCTGCGTTTTATAAATATAGAAATGCTAGTGGGGGGATCGGAGGAGATTCGAGATTAAAGATTTATTTTGGAGATGGTCTCAATCGAAGTGTGTGGCATGTGTGTGTATACACGCAGAGTACATATGTGCAGACGTTTTTGTACACACATACACACAGGTTTTCGGTGCTTAGGGTTCGTTGATGAAAGGAGGGGAAAGGAGATGGTTCTTCGCTGGGGTCCGAGAGGTGTCCTCTTCCGAGGGCCATCGTCTTGTTGCAGCAGAGGTTGTGTACGATGGAGGAATTTGAGAAAGAGATGATGATGATGAGGTTGTGAATGGTTTTCGATGAACTACTACGTGTATGTATGTATATATATATTTACCTGTGATACTATTTATCGTGTCACCGTTAGCTATGGCCCCATGTTTCTGAGAGGGAATTGTCCCGCCGTTTGATATTGCACTATTTATGTGGTTTTGGTTGAGGACCGTCGCATTGCCGGCCTGATTGGGGGCGGCAGGGGCGGAAGTTACGAGCTGGTTCTCCAACGACCCGACGATTGCACTTACAGCAGATTCATCAACATCTGTACTGAGAGCTTCCTCGAGAAACTTAACTGACGCCATTTTCCGAGACCCGACTGTGCACTGATGTGCGCTTGCGTCATGATCTAAACATTACCCACAATGCACCGGGCTCTCCGTACGCTGTTGACAAGGCAGAGGCCGAAACGCGTATGAGGCGAAATGTCGAGACCAACGCTATTATAACCAATGCAACTACTACTACTGCTGCTGCTAGCGACGACGCCAACGCCGAACCAATTTCAAACCATAATTCGGGTCTCATCCCGTGCGACAGGATCAGATCAGAAGCGGAAAGGATCTCACCCTGCAACGATGCACTCCGCTCCTGCCTGCTTGCTCCGACTCCTTTGCTCCTCCTCGACAACGCACCACCACAAAAACCATTCGTTCACGCACTTCACCTCACGACAATCCAACTCTACGGCAGTCTCTTTCCACTTAACAATTATCAAAGCCAACTCGCCATTTCCAACAACAAATATACGAAATCTCTAATCCAATACTCTTCTCCTTCGACGTCTACACACCACCATAGCCTTCATCCACACAACTGAATATCTTCAGCAGATTCAAATGAAGACCTCACCCCCACTTTGTATATGTTTCAGCTACGTCATCATCTCTTTCAGCTTTGCACACTTTTTTTTTTCAGTATTTCATTCTATATTTTTTATAAAATTTTATTTTCGCAGCAGATCAATATAAAAATAATTAAAAAATATTAAACTTATAATAACATTAAATCATTGAATTATCACTAAATAATGTAAAACTTAAATCATGGATCAAAAATTAGTTTTTTTTTGGTAAATATCCATTTGATGTAAATCAAAGAAATATTTTCAGCATATTATAAAGAAGTACATGTATTTCATTAAATATTCCGTAACATCAGGTATTTCTGAAAACATCAATTAATTGAATTTTAAAGGGCTAACAACAATAATCATAGTAACATAGATAGAAGCAATTGATTTATAGGAAAATAAATATCTTCAGTACGTTCAAATGATAATCTCATCCCATGTATATTCAGCTACGTCATTACGAACATATTTTTCATTATTTTTATAACGTGTTACTTTCATATCATATCATTACAATATTAAGTAAAAACATTTGATACTATAACTTTGTAATTGTTATTAAATAATTTGAAAGTGAAATGGAAATAGCAGATCAATAATTAGTTACTTTGATCTTTGCATAGTTTAGTTAGATAGATATATGTAATTGCTGTAAAATTAACAATAAATGTTAACATAGACTTGATCGGAATAACATTGCTCGTTCAAAATTGTTACTTGTTA
>NW_017095473.1:150711-158364 GCF_001412225.1 Nicrophorus vespilloides
TTCATAAAAATATACAAAACCATGTAGGGGTGATAAGTCAAATGCATGTCTTGTCCAAGACCATTTAAACTCTAACACCGTAGATTGATGCAATAATAAACTAAATACAGAATGGATAGTAATTATCTGTTATGAAACATTACTGTAACTGTTAAGTACATTCAAAATTTAGTCAAATAAATCAAATCATTTGCACAAGAAAGATTAATAACCATTACTTGTTGCCTTTATCCACACAACTAAATCAACAAAGTACTATTAATAGACGTAATCTTTCCAAACAACTAAATCAATATTATTTATATTATAACAGATTTCAATAATCAACAGATAAATGCTTGATTTTTGTGTGTATTAATGATTGATTTGACTAATTGCTTCGTAGTAGTGTAGAAATCAAACAGCAGAAAGATTTGGTTTGGTGATTTATTGGTGCAAAAGTAATTGAAGTAATTCAATTTTTCAATGAATACGTTTGCAAACATCAGTACTTCATCAAATTCATATTTTAAGATTGAGTAGACAAGTTGTAGAAAGGCTTATTATGCAATTTTGAGATTGTTATTGTAATAACAAGGTGAAATTGAAACTCTGCCTCAAAGATATCACAAATTAGTACAAATAGATGATCATTAAACTAAAAGTGAAAGTATTTCGAAGATTCGACAATTTCTTCAGTTACTGTAACATAATGCAAATTAGTAACAATAGATTAAGGTTTTTTTGGTATTTATAAGCTTTTAAAATTATGTCAAGTAGCTTAAGAATGAGGATAAGTATTATTAGCACTTTTTTTTTATCTAAATTTACAATTCATAGTTTTCAAACATTATCATTAACTAAGCGCTATCAATAATTAAAAATCAATTAGTCATGTTTTTTTTAAATTTTATAACCATAAATAAAGTGATTTACATAACAAAATAACTGAGCAATGACAATAAATGATCATTAAATTACTATTTTAAAATCATCATTAAACAATTAATCTCTGATCTGATTTACTCAGAAGCAAAATAATTATATGAAATGAATTTATCCATGAGCATAGATTTTGAATTTGTTCGTTTGCCGCCGAAAGTAACCGACAAAAGTTGCCAACAAGTAGCAGCAGGCATATTGACCCATGTTTCCAAGAAACCAATTATTTTTTGTGAATTCTCCGCCCCCTCACGTTTCCCTCATGCATACACCTTTCTCTAACTGAGGATAATATCGATTGTAATGAGTCACTTTTTATTTGTTTGTTTGTTTGTTTTCAGCTCTTGAACGCGTATTTTAATGTAAAAACAAATTGATCATTGCCGTTTCCACTTTGCTCCTAATCGTTGGGTTTCCATTCGCCACGTGCGTATTCTGCTTCAACTTGCTTGGATCGAGACCAGTTCTTCAAACGTTACTTAATCTAATTTCGACTTTTTGTACTTCAATATTTGCATTCATTATGCTACTCAAATCGTTATTGTGTACAGAAGAACTTTGTATGTAAAACATTTGTGTTTATGATTGTTGAATACATTTTGCAAATCTAAATATATCCACAATTATGTACTTGTGCAAATTATTGTAAAAGTTCTCTTGAAATCTATTAAGTTCATAAAGTATTTCAAATGAAACTGTTGATTACATATATTTTCAATATTTTTGATATCAGTTACTAAATATTGTAATTCATGGACATATGATTCACAATTTTAATAATCTAAGTTTTACAAATGTAAACTTTAAATTTTAATTACACTACTAACATTTATGGCTATTAAAGGTTCCATGAAATATATTGTCATTTTATTACATTGTAGATAAAGTCTTTATTTGCTTTCAATATATAAGTAAAATCGTAAATGTAGAACTTCATGTTTACTCAATATCACCTGTTGCTTCAAAGCGTATTATTTTCCAGGTCATAAGCATTAATCTGAAGATTTTGTAAGTTACCAACAACCACGACGTTCTTCATCCGTGTCTGTGTATAGTTTTAAAGCTTTTTACCATAGAACATTCTCTATCATTTATACAAACCAATCATCTTTCTAAAAACTGTCCGTTTCACTTGTTGCTTAACTATCGTTAACTGTCAAAAATATGATTGTCAATTGTGTAAAAAATGTATTAGTTATTTTATATTGCTTGAAATAATTTAATGTTCCGATTCATTATTACAACGTAATATGCATTCTTTTTTTTAAAATTATATACTACTATTGAAATTTGATTATAATGAAATCTATAAATTTTATAGAAGGAAATATTTCTTGAAACTCATACAGTTAGTATTAAATAGATTTTCTTTAAGCGAGAAATGACACAAGGTTAACGAGAACCGTCAACATTCTGTGAAATAAGATGCAGCTATGTGCGTTCCACTATATTCGATACACATAATATGTTGATTCGTTTTAATTATTATTATTTTTTTTAATATTTTATTTGTACAATATGGAAAGAAAACAAAAAATCAATAAGATAAACTATTTACACATCGTATAGTGAATAAAACAACCATTAAAAATAAATATTAATTATTTAATATCTTAATATTATAATATAGCATTTACTTGATATTTATGAAGCAACAGCCGTTGCTCGAGGCGTTCCCAGTGAATAAAACAATGTTTATGCTATTCGACGGACTGGAGTCGACTATTTTGCCCGACCACCTGTCCAGTTTCTTCAGGAATCCCAGGTCAGTGGAATCGTCGCAGTGGTCTTTCGGCGCCTCCAAATGCGCCAGGTTTATGTTGTTGTTGGTCATCTGATCCAGGAGAGCGTTCACCACTTCCTTGTTGGAATTGTGAACGCTGAAGCCGATCAACGGATTCTGCAGCGCGTCCTGCTTGTACGTACACGATTTGAATTTATTGATCGCATCTTCACTGCCGATGACGCAAGCCTTCTTATTCAGATCGTACGTTAGTTCGGTCAGCAGGCTCTTCCCGTACCTGATGCTGTCCTGCTGCACGCTATCGAACTTTCTGAAACCTTTGTTGAGCACCGCATCACCGAATAACAGATCCTTGGAAAGTTTCAGTTTCGTCAGCTTTACGCACGCCGAACTGTCCTCGATGGAACAATGCCCCTGTCGCGAATTCTGTATGTTCTCCTGCAGAAACTGACTACTCAATATTTGTAATTTCGATTTCCTATCCCTTTGCCCCGTCAAATTAAATATAACACTGCAACAGACAGACCAATTAATATCATATCAATGTCACAATAAATTCATTTTTTTTTTCACCTACGCACAGAACCATTTCAATTACATCAATAATACAAATAAGAATGAATTTAACTAGTAATTGAATTAATTTGTAGCTCAATTAAAGTTGAAATAAAGGATATATCATTACCTAGTATCTATGACATATGGATGCATCATCTTCAAGGCGTGCAAATCATTACTTAACGATTGTCCGATTAGTATAGCATTTGGTGGTAACACATCCCTCAGTTCCTTCTGCACATCTTCCAAAGTCTTCCTTACCGGTGCCATCATCTTAGCCGTGATCCCCGAATACCTTGTCAGATAATTAGTGATCTTATTTGGCGGCTTCACCAATTCTTCGTAAATCACTTTCATTTGCTCATCGACAACCGAAACACGCGTCAACTCGGACTCGTTAATAGCGGTCAGACACATTTCGCAATCCAAACCGTACATCGGACTGTTAGCTGTGACCTCCTGATACTCATCCTTCGTTAAAACATATCCCTTGTACTTCCTCTCCATTAGTCCGCGAATTGGTAACGGGAAATTCTCCTCAATCATTTGCCATCCAGACAACAGCAGTTGCGTCCTCGGGAATTTATCAATATTGGGTAAACTCTGTACCTCCTCTTCATCTTCAACTGTTGCAGTTGGAAATATCTCTAAATCAAACAGTTTCTTGCACTCTTCTGCAGCCTTCTCAATAGTCCCATACTTCTTCAAATAGTTCACTTTCTCATTGTGTGTCATTGGAATGGTGGCAATATCCATGATGGTATCTCTGTTATAAGAGCTTGGACTGACAACTTCAAATTTGAAATCAAACGCTTCATTTAGTTTTTCAAAGTTACTGCTGTATGCTTCATACTGGTACAGAGACACATTTTCCACAATCAGTATATTCACAGTGCTCAGTAAATTTTGCTTTGTGAAACCACACCATTTCAGAGGATATGGTGTCTTCTGCAATCTTTGTGTATAGATAAGTAGGTAATTTATATCAGGTATATATAAAGGAATTCGATTATCATATGGTACTGAAAGTCTTGCCTCCTCACCCTGCAAGCGCAAATTAAAATTTATCTTCTGACTGCCAACTGTACATAGCCGCTTCGCACTTGGCTCTGTCTCAGGCTCCTTCTTCAAACTTGTGTCACATATATTATCAAACTGTTCCATTGTCTTCAGTATGACCGTCTTCTTTTTTAGATTCTTTCCACCCTTCATTTTGATGATTTTTTTTTAACCAATCCTGAAACAATTTGAATAAATAAATATATGGCAGATGTCATCAAACATTGGAGCTAAGTTTTGAAAACAGTTATTAAAAGGAACTCTTGTGTAAAACATTTGATGGTAGCATAACCAAATATGCATGTTATCAACTGTCTTCCTGTATGTCTCTTAATGGCAAAATATTAATAATATAATTGGAATTGCTACTTACGGTCATATATGTAAGAAAAGTGGCTCACCTTTTCACAATTTAATTAATTTAAATATTTGTTTTTCTTTTCTAAACCAACTAAAACTACACGTGCATCAACTTCAACATAAAAGATACATTTTTAGTTTTCAGGTCTACCACACACAGAAAATTAGATATTTTGAAAAATACGTAATTTGCCTATGCAATTCTTGGATGAATTACCATTACTTATAAACTGGTTTATACAAGTTCTTACAGTTAATCAATGGATATTAACAGTTTGCTGAAGACAGTTTATTTAAGATATACAACGTACAAAAACATATGACTGTAGTTGTCAAAGAAGCCTAACCTAAAAATGGCAAATCAAAACAACAGTAAAATGCAGTTTCAGTTAAACAGCAACAGTGAAGTGTTCAATGAAAAGCAAAAGAATCTCTTTGCTATTCTAGAAAATGCAGAAAAAAGTGCCAAGAGAAATGCAGAGCCTGAGAGGCAAATGGAAGTGGATACTCCGAACATCCACAAGCAACAGAAGGTGATGACTAAAAACTTCAAGTCAAAAGAAAGCATATTCAAGAGACCAGAAGCACCTATTACAAGGTGCCTTCCTAGTACCTATAGCAGGAATCCAACTAAATGGACCAAGTACACTCTGAAAGATGTTAAGGATGATGATATTTCAAACAGATCAAATACAAGAACAGCTTTATCATTTCTGAGAGAACTTGAGAAGAGGAACAGCAATAATGATGACAAAAAGTTGGATGAATTGCCAGAGAAGATAACATTCAAGAAAGCTTCACGTATCAAGTTCAGTGATGACACAAAGAGCGATATGGATAAGGACATATCCTTCAAAAGCAGTAAAGTAGTTATGCCAGAGTATGTAGTTGGACAGAAATTGAAGAAGAACAAGACTAATAAAAAACTGCAAGCTGAAACATCAAAGAACAATTTGAAACTGGATCATTTGCTGCAAGAAGAGGATGAAGATGAATGAGGACATTGATTATTATTAACTTTTATAAAGTTTATTTCATTAATTTGGACTGAAATTCAATATTTATTAATACATTAATAAATTTAAAAGAATGCATTAAATAAAATAATTCATTATAAAATGAAGTGTAGATATTTTTCTTGTCTGTATCATAGTGCTAATAAAATACTAATTTGATGTTTCATAATATATCAAGATTGCTTTAATTTCGAATCTCCCGCACCCTTGTAACCTAGTTACCACCACGTAACTATAGCAACGAACATGACGGTTGTATCTATTGATAGTAAAGTAAGTTTTGTAAGGGATGTGCTGACCAGAGATTTGAAGATTTTGGTGGCTGTACAGTAAGTTTGACGCCTTGTGATATTAATATTAAGTTCGAATCATGGCAACGGCAAGGTGCAGAGTGTGTTTGCAAACGGAAAGTAAACAGGTGTCGTTCTATGCTGGAATACTGTTGGACGGAAAGGTGTTTCAGGTTAGGAAGCTGGTGAAATATTGTTGCAATTTGGAAGTAAGAAGCGTTCGATTGTTTACATTTTGTTTTGGTGGCATTTATTTGCAATATGAATAGATTTCAGACAACGATGGGAAACCGCAATGGATTTGCGAAAAATGTTTAGTAGAGGGCGTGACGTGCTACAAATTTTTGTACAGGATCAGGGAGTCTGATAAGATCCTGGAGAATGAGATGAATGAGAAGTTGAATAACTTGTAAGTTGAAATTAAACGTTAATGTTAATGTAATTTAACTGTTTATATTTCGTTTTAGTCCTCAAAATGAGGTGAACATTACTGAAGAGGAAGTTGACATTAAGTAAGTTGGTTTGTTTATGTTTTTAATGTTTTGATGCAGTATTGTTATTTTACAAATTTCCATAGTAATCATTCATATTTTTTATATTATGTTCATGTAAGCTCTTATGTTTCATTATGAACCATTAGTTTATAGCAATATTTATATTGCAATTACAGCAGCCTTGTATAGTTTTTGTATAGTTTAAATGTAAAAAAGCTTTATTTGATTCATTTATTTGTAAGATAAAATCATTGAAAAAGAAAATACAAATTTATTTTCGAATTGTTTATAAATTTGAAGACCTGAACTATAATATTTTATCTTTTCAAGAGTTGAATGTCCAGACAGCGACAGTGATCTGGATCTGAAGGATCCCGATTACGACAATTCGATTTGTAACGAGGATCCGGATGATTACGCCTTTGAGCCGGAAGCGACAAATTCCAATCACAACGACGAAGATACGCAGACAATCAAGAAACGTTACATGTGCCTGCAGTGCGGCAAAAAGTTCTTTTACAAATTGCACCTGAAGATTCACGCCCAGACGCACACTGCCTCGAATAAATGCGATACTTGCGGCTTAGGGTTTGCTTCTGTCAGCAGTTTGAACGAGCACAAACGATTGCACGTTATCACCGATAAACCTTACAAATGCCCGGAATGTCACAAACCCTATAAACACTACAGCAGCTTGAAGTTTCACATGGAAGGACACAAAAGGTATACGTGTATGGAGTGTCTGCAAGGATTTAAGCACGAATCCCATTTGTTGACGCATACTTTAGCGGAGCATGGGGTGGCCTGTACAGTTTGCTCGACCAGGGTCAAGGATAGTATCGAACTGGCGAATCATATGCACTCGCACACTAATAGATGATTGTATTATTGTAAATCGTTGATATGGTTATAGTTTAATAAATTAATTTTACATACGACCATGTTCTGTAGTCCATCCATCCATAATTAAGCCAAAGCAATAATATTTATAAATAAATATTTATTTTTTATAACAATTACTACATTTTGATTTTAACACCTTTGACCTGACATATAATTCGATCAACTTTATCCATGATTCAAATATTCTTCCAGCTGTAAGTTAAGTTGCATACTCATATATAGTTGAAGGATCAGAAGTACAATACATCCTTCCAATATTTTCAAGCAATTGTTTGTTTGTTTCTGTTTCTTCCACTCCGAAGGAGTGG
>NW_017095473.1:158379-198903 GCF_001412225.1 Nicrophorus vespilloides
TTTAAATCTATTGCTCAAGCTAGATACAAAAAATAAGCAATGCGGTACTTGCATGAAGATCATCCATTCCGTTAATCTCAGCAATTACATCTTCGTTTATCATTTCCGGTTTATCCCCAACATCAACTGATTTATCTAAAACCTTTTTCTAGTGCATCTAGAAGCTATTACTACAGCATCTACAGCTATTAGACCATTCTTCCAATAAACATCAGATTGGTCGAAATAATTACGAGTTTTCCAGATTCCTGCAAAATTCCAGAAATACCATGATTTACCTTGATACAATTGTAATTCAAACTTCAACTTCGCAAACTTATTTCCTATTTTTCTTATAGAATTTCTGTATGTGGCCTAAATATTGCAAAGAAAGTGGTAATGTGTACTTGTTTTCGGTACCTTATTCATATTTAAGAAAAATATTACTAATTTTGAACTTTTCAGCTACTTCAATAGTTAAAAAAGTATCTATAGTATAGTAGTAATAATAGTTAAAAAAGGGTTTTACGTATTTGTAGTCGAAATTGTAATAAATGTTCTTTCTTCAGTTTACAAAGTGATCAAAATTAAGGAATTGGAAATCAAGACTAAGATTGATTTCAGTATTGGTTAATGAAAACTTGAATGGAAATTCATTTGGAATATATGTAAAAATTGTATGTTAACGATGAATAGCGTTGTGGATGTCGCAATGAGCTCGTTCCGAAAGCGTGATCGTAAATTGGATTGTTGAATAATGGACACAGCTGAGTTGTGGGCGATCGTCAGCAGCAGTTCTTCAGTATCTTCTTGGAGCGCGCCCCGAATAGTTCAGACTCTCCTACCTACCTGTTCCGAATGCAATTTTGTAATTGAGCCCAAGCGAATTGAATAATTGAATGTGGTAAATAAAAATTCAATTCGTTTTATTGGATAATTAAAATAAGGTCCTAGTGTTGAGTGCGGGCGGTTGTGTCGAGTGCGTCTGTCGCTCTGTGATGGGAAGAAGTAGGATGATGATGATGATCAGGAGATCCGAAGTGATTTGAATTTTTGTGTAAAGAGAGAAGAGCGCGCGTAGGTTGATGCACGGTATTTCATCCTGAAAATAATCCCATTGTGAAAAAACTTGTTTTGGACCTCAAAATATGATTAGTTTGTACTTATCAGGCGATTTGACCTTTTCGAGACGGAGGCTTTTTAATCGCATAAGTGGGTAATTCGCCACCACTTTGGGGCCGCCTCCAATTGCCGCGATGACGTCATCCATTTCCTGCAAGAAGGGTAAGAGGCCTTAGATGAAGAATGTGTAGATGGAGAAGAGATGCTAGCTACATAGGAAACGACGACGACAAAGTGTGCACACATATACACTCACGAAGATAGAAAGAGAGATGTGTGAGCGACGTTCGAATTAGTGTTAATGCACGCAATTGGATTTTGTCCCGAAAATTCTGGCGAGCCGCCATTCGTCGGCGCGCCGTTTAATGGCTCGAAACGGTCCTCCGACACTCACTTAACTGAGGAAATGCATAATTTCAATCAACGGCACAATTTGTCCTTTGACTCTTTCAAAATAAAAATAAAAGAAACTTGACCATATTGAAACATAAAAGCATACCGCATTCCAAACTACAGAATGAAGAAGTTTTTTCTAAGATCAAAGGAATTCACGACGAAAGTTACATATATTAATCAAATCATAACAACAATTACATTGAGCCAAGGAAAATATATTTTCTAAATATTTCTATATTATCTAAGTTTAAATTCGATGAATTTACAAGGAAAATTGCTGAATAAGTAATTGCGTTTCATTAAAAATATGTTTGTTCCATACAATTTTTTAATTTCAACTTTACCATAAATTTATCAGAAGACCAATGAGGATTATATTCGTAGAAAAGTACTATATTTGTAAAATTTTTAACTATCGTGGTGTATATAGTATCGGTGGCAATCCCAAGCCCGACAACCGAAATCACGTCTCTCAAAATCCCGAGTGTATCGAAATCCCGACGTTCGAAATCCCGGCTGGCTCAAAATCCCGACGTTCAAAATCCCGACTATGTCAAAATCCTAACTACCATAATCCCGACTATATCGAAATTGAGACTATATCGAAATCCCGACAGTGTCTTTTATTATTATAAATTTCTATAATAACATTTTTATGGTAGTCGGGATTTTGATTGTCGGGATTATGGAAGTCGGGATTTTGACATTGTCGAGATTTTGATTGTCGGGATTTTAATACAGCCGGGATTTCGAACGTCGGGATTTCAATAGACGGTCTTTCGGTTGCCGGGCTTGCGATATAGACCCATATAGTATATATAACGAATTGCTAGACAAGTTAATCGCTAAGCATCGAGTAGTTATTTTATAAATGAAGAAAAACGTTAATTTTAATCCTACTTCTTCATTCAATTCACTAAATTATTATTAAATTTTAAAGAATACGAAAATTTTAAATATTTTTTTTTATCATTGAATATTACAAAAATCATATTTTTTAGTATAATAAAGTTTCAACATTTCATATTGTCTAAACTTTAAATTTTTTAGATACTCATTAACAATATTACAGTATTTATATAACTTTAAAAGTAGCAAAACTAAAACTTGTTAAACTTCATTTGCACGATTTTGTAAAATTGTTCATCTTGTCCAAGCAAATATGGAACGTTTAATAAAAACCACAACGTTTTAATCTAAGATCTGCATTCAAACTATATGCTATTTAAGTTCGTTGTCTAATGACTGCAGCAATCTACATAATCGCAGCATAAATGCGGTCAATTTGTTGTTTCGCCTCGTGCACATTGCTCACAAAATTGAGATGCATTGATTCAATTTGTTCACAAAACTGAAATTCTTACAAATACAAACGTTACAATATTCAACAAAAAATCATTAGTTCATGTCGTTTTCATTAAGACTACAATTATTGTATTAAATTACTTTATTACAAACATTTAAATAATTTGTGACTAAGGATAATATCCTTGAGAGGACGAAATAATTTACTTAAATACTACAGAATTTCGAGTGTTAGATGATTCACAACAATTAATTTAAGACATATTAACAAATAAAACCATGTTTTGTAGTATTCCTTTTATTCCAAGAAAACATACAACAATTTGGTCATATTTTGAACTAGAGGTTTTACATATTTATCAATTGAAAATATCGATGATAAATTTGTATTTAAAATTGTGCAAATTAATCGAATGCAGAAATCGAGTGTAAGTTTCGAATTTGTCGCGACAAATACGTACGTGCATTACGCAACAAACAGAGTGATTATTAAATTATGTGATTACTGTGGCACAATAAAAACGTAGAGTGTCACAATGGAAACAGTTGTGTAAATAATAATGGGAATTCAATTGGATGCGATTAGATGATTGTGTTGTGAATAGGAAAGTGCTACTAGCTAGCGTTTTTTTTCTTTCTTTCTGCTTCGATTTTGCAGATATCCGTGCACGTCTTCTGCTCCTCCTGCTGCTGGTTATTGCAGACGGCGCGATTGGTGTGGACAGGGATGTACCGAATCGATGTCCGGGTCCTCCAGATAAAGGACCTTGCAACAGGAACATCTACAAGTGGGCGTACAGCGAGGAGCACAAGATGTGCTCGATGTTCATATGGGGTGGATGCGCCGGGAACGAGAGGAACCGCTTCGACACGGAGCTGCAGTGCGTCAAGAGATGCATAAATCAAAACAGTGAGTCCGTCCGTTCGTTCGTTCGTTCGTTTCAATTGAGTTATGCTTAAATGGATTCATGGGAACGGCTAATCTATTTACTTCATTCGATTCCAGTGACGAGCGCAAACAATAATCCTGTTCCGACGAGAGATCGTGGACCCCAATTGACGTTCCTCGAAACCGGACATCAGAATACTTTCATGTTCGCACAGTCCAATACGTTCATACAGATCGATGGAGATATCATACAAACCTTTCAATTGAGGTAATCAAGTACACTTTAATTGAACAACGAAAAGTATTCAATAGTTGTTCTCAAACTATCTTTCACACACTATTAATTGTGTTAGACAAGTCTTAAATTTATTTTGAAATATTCAAATCAACGCTTAAAACAACATGCATTAAGAAAAAAATTGATTATAATTACTCATTACCTAAGTAACAAACAATTGACTTTAATCCGTAACTACTACGGACAAATAAATGAAACTCAAGTACATGTACTACCTATGGGTCAAAATGACCCAATTAGTAAATATTAAAAGAAAACCAAATTATTAAACACACACATTAATTCTTATTATTTAATGAATTTAAGAACATTTATAACTGATTTAATTTCTCAAAACACTCCAAGCAAGTAGAACAAATTGGTCATTTGCATATGAGACAAAACGTTGATGTTTTCTTGTCGCTACCTAGAATACTTCTTTCCTAATGATGAGGATCCATATATAACTTTATTGTTGACACCAACGATATTTAATGGGAAACCAAATATTGATGGTATTTCTAGAACGTATTTACTATAGACAGGTCACTTTGACCCAAAATACGCTCTACAATAAAATAAGTACCTCTCGCAGTTTCAAATGTTTACATGTTTGAATTTTACATAGTATTCATACTGCTTAAGCCTAAGCTCTTTCAGCATGCAGTTTAAGGGGTAGATTTGATGAGTATTAAAAAAAAATTAACATTATAGGATAGAAGCACATTGTAGAACATTCTTGAAATCAGGAAGATATTAGAACATGGATAGAAATCTTAGAGAACACATTTAGACAATTACACATTTAGAAACATTAAGATCACACATTTTAAAGGACACCTAATACACATTTTGTAGACACTAAGAAATATAAATAAGAAAGAAATTGGAATTGGTTCGACTTTTACATTACATTATAGGATAGAAGCACATTTGTAGAGTAAATGCAGAACATTCTTGAATTCAGGAAGAGATTTAGAACATGAATTGAAATCTTAGAGAACACATTTAGACAAGTGCACATTTAGAAAACATTAAGATTACATATTTTAAAGGACACCTAATACACATCTTATAGACACTAAGAAATATAAATAAGAAAGAAATTGGAATTGGTTCGACTTTTACATTACATTATAGGATAGAAGCACATTTGTAGAGTAAATGCAGAACATTCTTGAAATCAGGAAGAGATTTAGAACATGAATAGAAATCTTAGAGAACACATTTAGACAAGTACACATTTAGAAAACATTAAGATTACACATTTTAAAGGACACCCAATACACATTTTATAGACACTAAGAAATATAAATAAGAAAGAAATTGGAATATGGAATATCACAGAAAGTATGGGCTAATGTTTTCAGTAAGATCATTGAAAATGGGAACATCAGATTCAAGATTCTGCACTAGTTTAGCTGGAGGGAATGGCATTTTATTTTTGGTTTTAGCCTGAGACAGTTACTGGGAGGAAGTTTGAATACCTCTCGCAGCGATTGCTTTGTTCCTACTGAAAAGTGTATTAGAAAATTCTTTAATAACTAGAAGATGGATCACTCTGACCTATCCGAAGTACTTAAGGGTTCATAACATATCTAAGCAATTGAAAATTTTGCAATGTTATAAAAGAAGTTTTACTATTTCGTTATTTAATTACTTTTTAATATGGAAGTATATAAAGATGTTTATTTTACTAATAGTTTATTTCTACATATTTGTATTATAATAGCGTCCATGGGTTTGGTGAAAGAACATGGGTTTGATGGTATTTAGGAAGTGTGTTATGTCAGGATTGTCATCTAAGGGTGCGTTGTGGGCGAGAACTACCGGTGGGAAGGGGATTTTGTTTTTGGGTTTGCGGGTGCGGGTGTGGTGATTCAGGGAGAAGATTTTGGCGACATGTTGGCCTTGGAGTTTATGAATGAAATCAGGGATTTTAGGGAGTGAGGCGAGCGGGTACAGATATGTTGCAGTTTATATACCCTAACCATGTAGTACCCTTATCAGACCTTCCCGGAATACTAGCTGCGGGCTGGAGTACCGGGTTTGTAGGTGACGTCATATAAGCGGGCTTGAATGAGCGCCACAGTTATTTTTTTTGTTAATTTCTGTAACTTTATCATCGAATTTATACGAAAAATTGAAAATTTTAAGTCATGAAGAAAATTATGGCCAATAGAAATATGTAAAAAAAATAATCATTTATTTGTCACGAAACTTTCTTTATATTTGCACAAAAGATAATAGATTTTCGAAATATTATATAATTCATATTACATGAAAATGAAACAAATATAATATAAAATGGTAACGTTTCTTTTATGACACTTTGTATGTCAATTCATAGGACAGGATAGGATTATTATATTCGCATTTTTCAACTACAATCAAATGAACCGAAACCAACTTGGCTTACATTTGCGAATATTAATGTAATTGAACTACAAGGTTCTTCCTCATCTGTGTCACAATGCCTTTCAACTGAAACACGCCTGAATGCAAATCATTTTATTTATTACATCTAAATTTTAAAGCATTAAACTTACAAAAAATATAATCACATTTCAATGAATTCTTAACATCATACTGTTAAAAAAAAGGAGCGTAGAATTAAGACAAATTATGGTATTTATTGTAATGCAGGTTGTGTCGTCAGATATCGTTTCAATTTCGCACGAGGTTACCACACGGTTTATTGGTATACCATAACGTGAAGGCACCATCAGGAGTTTCTTTGCAGCCTTACGCCCTTTACATCATCGTGCAGCAAGGACAACTCAAAGTGGTTCACGTTTACGGAAAGCATTCGACCGCGTTAACAGTTGGACGTGGATTGAACAGAGACGAATGGCATTTTGTTACGGTGAATATTGTTGAAATTTAAATCTTTAAAGGCAATCATTTCTTGTGAATCTTTGGATTAGGTAAGGATCGACGTCCATGCGGCACGGCTCATGGCCACAGTCGATGAACTGAAAGGCGAGACTCATCTGAAGGGTTTAGATAAGGAAAGCAATTACGGTGTATCTGCTAACATAGCTTCTGTAATACTAGTTGGAGGTACAAATAAAGTATTTTTAATGTTACTTTAGCTAAGGAATGATACATTTTAGGTTTAAGCTCCGAAGAACGCTTGCATGGTGTTAAATACATAATAGAATCGTTCGTTGGGTGCATCAAGGATGTTATTTTAAGTACAGGCAAATCTGCCTCTGATTTGCTTCCCATAACACCGTTGATTGCCACGAAGCACGAAAACGTCCAAGAGGGCTGTATAAACAAGTGCAAGACTTACGACAACCTCTGTTTCCAAGGCTCCACTTGCATCAATCACTACAACAGTTTGACCTGCGATTGTTTTGGAACTCAATACGAAGGAGAATACTGCGATATTTATAGTAATGTTTAATAAATAAAAAAAAGATTAAATTAAATTAATTTCGAATATTTCAGCTGCGACTGTCTTGACGATGCGTGGATCTTCTTACGTTTCGTACAGAGTTTATGATTGGAAAGATAGGGTTCATTCGGCTATGAATCGGTTTTCAATGCTCTTCAAGACAAGATTCGATGATTCTTCCTTGTTCTATGCAGCTGGTGGTGAAGAGGGTATCGACCATTACATTGCAGCTTCCATTTACAATAACTCGGTCTACATAGAAATCGATTTCGGCGATGAACCCATCAACACTATTCTAGGAAAATCCAACAATTTCACCGAATGGAACAACTTGACCATTTTCCACGAACACGAACGAATCCATCTGGTGCTGAACGACGAATTGGTGACCATAAACATCAGCAGAAATCCTCTATTATATATAGATCCTGAGATTTACATTGGAGGCGGCCCAGAGTTGCAGAAGAAGAAAGGTTTATGGTCGCGAAACAATTTTGCTGGTAGCATAAAGTACGTTTTTTACAACGACATTTCGATCATTTATGAATTGAAGAAGATGAATCCGAAAGTCCATTACATCGGTATTTTGAGACCGGAATTCTACGAGGCCGATCTCGAGGTTATACCTTTGACCTTTCCCTTTGCTTCTTCGTACATTTGGTGGCCCAACGAGCACACGGATTACCTTTACTTGATCTTCGACTTCAAAAGCAGCAGCAATCTTAGCGTTCTCGCTTCGAGCGAAGCGCAAACCGGCATCTACTGGGAGATAAGATTGGTCAACGATGAAATCCGTTTCGAGTTATCCGACTTCAATAAGAATTCGACATATCTGTTGAGCGTGAAGAAGACACCAGGAATTTGGCACACGCTCACTTTGAAATACGAAGATGAAGAATTATTTTTGTCCGTCGATAACAAATATAAAAAGGAGAATCTTGTGGATTTAAAGTTTACCATTGGTGATAAGATTAAGATTGGAAGTGGGTCCAGATCAAACGCGGGCTTGGTGGGATGCATGAGGGATATTGAAGTGAACAACTATAAATTGGAACCGAGATCCGTTCTGCAATCGGAAAGGGTTTTGGGTGAGGTAACTTTAGATGATTGCCAATTCGTGGATCCTTGCAAAAGACCAAATACTTGCGAACACGGCGGTAAATGCTCTGTTAAGGAAGATACTTTAACTTGTGATTGTAAGAACACTGGTTACATCGGTAAAAACTGCCATTTCACGAAGCATCGAAAAACGTGCGAAGAATTAGCTCTTCTTGGTAATTTTCTACAAAGAACATCCAATTATTATTAATAACTCTTAATTTCAGGATACACAAAACCGGACGTTTATTTGATTGACATTGATGGTAACGGAAGATTCCCTCCAGCTCACGTGCGTTGCGAGTTTCAAAGTTTGGAAGATTCAACCAAAACCATAGTCGAGCACAATTTACCCAGTCAAATAGACGTGCGATCTCCTTCAGAGAAAGACTTCAGTTTCAGCATCAAATACAGAGAGTTTACTGCAGATATGCTTCAAGAATTGGTCTCGCATTCTTTGAATTGCAGCCAGTACATCAAATACGACTGTCTGAAAGCTCCATTGGAATTACACTCTGCCACTTGGTTCATGAGTTCCGCAAATCAAACTGTAGATTTCATAGGAGATGTTAAGAGGTTCGTTAGTATCTTTTGATCAATTGAAAACTAATATTTTTTTTATAAATAATTAGAGGGACTTGTCCGTGTTCCATTGGAAGACAATGCGAAAGTCCGTCTCAATGGTGTAACTGTGATGATGTAGTTGATGCTAAATGGAATGCGGATGATGGATATTATACCAAGAGCTCGAGCTTAGGCATCACGGAAATGTTTTTCCTTCAGCAACCGAATTTACCACCGGATGCTTTAGGAAGGATTACTTTGGGACCTTTGGAATGCGTTGAAACAAGTAATTTTGATAATTAAAGCATATTGAATCATTGATTAATTGTAAATCATTAACGTTTAGATACTCAAAAGTACGTGGTCACTTTTACCACAAGTCAATCTTACATCGAAGTCCCCGGTTGGAGGAAAGGTGATTTGGCTTTTTCTTTTAGAACCACCGGAAAGATTGCAATTCTCTTATATCAACCTCCAATTCGACCAAATTACCCAAGCTTTATGGTAGCATTAACCAATGGTAATAATAAATAATTTAACTGAGTATTTCGATCATAATAATTATTGTTCTTTAAGATTACCAGTTAACGTTTAACTTTACTTTAAACACTGGAGTATCAAAGGAACTTGTAGTAACTTCTGATAGGCGTTTGAATGCTGGGGAATGGCACAAGCTTTGGATCGATTACAACAAATACCACGTGCGATTCATGATCAACGAAGAGTACGCAATGGATAATTTGAAGCCGGAGGAAGAGTTCGGACCTTTCGAAGGATCAATGTTCATTGGAGGTGCTCCGTAAGTTTACCTGAAACTTCATCAATTAAAAATTATTAAATTGATTTTTTTTACAGCGATTTTCTCCATCCGAAATCGTCGGTGTCTCAAGGTCTGATTGGCTGCTTCCGCGGTTTGGTGGTCAACGATGAAGTGTTGGATATCTACAGTTACATGAGCGTGCATTTGAGCGAAATTATCAAAGATTGTAAACCATCCTGTGTTCCGAATCCTTGCAAAAACGGTGCCCAATGCAAAGAGCTTTGGAGCACTTTCGAATGTATTTGCCCGAATCCTTGGGCCTACAAAGGGATTTACTGCGAAACTAGTAATCACATCTCATAATGTACTGTGCAATGTAATTATTGTAAATTCATTCTTTTAGATATTAACACCAACGCTATTACCTTTACTCATCCGGAATCGTATCTGAAGAAGAACTATTTGGGAGCTGAAGTTTCTGAAGAGAAATTCGTGCTGAAGCAGATTTTCGCCAGTCAAGTCCTAATCAATCTGCGCACATACGATTACACTTCGCTAATTCTGTACGCCAACGATCATCTCAACAATTTCGTGCACTTGTATTTGGAGAATGGAACGAACGTTGTCTACATGTTCAATTACGGAAATACAATCCATAACATCACTGTGGAATACGCGGAATTGAATACGAGTAAATCAGTGCAAATCGCTATTGTTAGGAGGCAAGAGAACACCACGTTGCACGTTAACGATAAGAACAATACCATTCCCATTGGCGTACAACTCTTGCAGAACTATTTGAACAAACCTTGGACGAATGCGGAGAAAGGTAAGTTTTGGTGTTTCAATTTTGTGAATGATGGATGCAGTGTTTAACTTTTAGAAGTCCTCGCTCCGCCTAGACCACCCGCACCACCAACAGATTATTTCCAATTGAATTTAGGCGGTTACGACCCAGAGACTCTCATCAAAATATCGGATAATCCGCCAAATTTGCCTGGCTACGTTGGATGCATTCGCGGATTGCAGATCGGCCCGAGCCTCATCGACTTACCATCCAAAGTCAAAGAAAACGATAGAGGAATGGGTAGTTATATCTAATCTCAATTTACTTCTTCATACTTTCATTAACCGTTGAAATTACTTATCGAAATTAAAAATGAAGAAAATCATTTAATTAGAGACTATTTTAGGTGTTAAAGCGCATTGCGACATGAAATGTGATTCGTTTCCTTGTAAAAACGATGGCATTTGCATCGAAGACTTCCGAAATCAGGAGCACGCTTGCAACTGCGAATTGACTAGTTACTATGGTGAATTTTGCTCGGATGAGAAAGGCGCCGATTTCAGCGGAGAATCTATACTTTGGAGGGAATATTTTCTGAACGGATCCGTGGATTATGTTAAAGTCCAATTGGCTTTCTCTACAACTGACGTTAGGCAAAAGAATACAGCTTTATTGCTTCTACAAACGGAGAATAGGTAATGTTAATTAACAATTTTGTTTCCATTGAGATTAATTCGTGTTCTAGTCGAAGATATTACTTGCTGATTGGTTTGACTCCTGAGGGATACTTGATATTCCAAGAGGATCGCGAGAGTGCCGTTTACAGCGCCATAGTTGAGAAGAGTTTCATCAACGGAGCAAGACATTCCATTTACTACAAGAGAATGAAAAACGAGTCTGAACTTCTCGTGGATAGAGACGTGATCGTGATGGCCCAAATCCCGGCTTTGTCTTTCACAAGAATACCAGAGATGGGAGCCAACGAAGTGCAAATTGGAGGTCACAACACGAGCGATCCGCGTTTCGCAATCTACAAAGATTACAGCGGTTGCTTATCAAGTAATTTACTTTACAAATTGAATCAATTGATTTCATTTATTTAATCATTAATTGCAGACGTTTTTGTGCAAATCAATGAGCACGTTATGAAACCCCTAGAAGAGTACATGTTCTTCACCAAAGCCGGCGCCGAGAAGGTAAACGTATCCAATTCTCAAGGAGTGAGAAGCGCTCAGTGCAGTTCACAGTTCGATCTGAGCCACAAGAATCCAGTTGGACCCACAAATCTGAACATAAGCCAAGTAATTACCAACACAACAATCACTTGAATTGAGTTTAAATTAAATTAATTTTAGGGAAAAGATAAGACTTGGGTGGAAGATGCTCCACAAAGGGTTGTCTACAAATCTCAGTATAATACAGCGAGCGTTGAAGAGGAAGGACGCGAGAAGATGGTTGTTATTGTGTTGGCGGTGTTGTTCGTAGTCATCATCATAGGTTCTTATTACGAAGTATATAGAAACAACAAGCAGTACAAAAAGAGGAAGGAGATGGAAACGGATGCAAGTATATTGTGGTCCAAAGAACAAGCGCTGAAGCTTCAAGAACCTACCAGCAAAGCAGCAGAAAACGTAAATTTAATCAACCATTACAACATAATTACTTAATTAAAGCGATATTTCAGGCTATAGATAAACCTATAATCAACGGAAAATTACCCAGCAAAAACGGTACTGGAGGACATCAAAATGGAAATCATGTTGCTAAAGAGGTTTCAGCCGATAAGCAACCTGTGGATCAACTGAATAAAACGGTCAAAGAAAAGAGGATTTCGTTCAGAGGTTTGTTAATTTCATCAAAAAAGTATGTATGATTATAATAACTGATGTTTGCAGATGGTAATAGTGAAGTGTCATGGGAATTGCCTGAAAACTCGGAATTGTTGAGCGTTTGCGAAGAGGATGAGGAGGAAATCAATACGTCCGACGAAGACGAGGTGGATAATAAGCAGGTGAATCCAACTAAGTTTTAATGAAATTTCGAAAATATTAAAGAGAAATGTAATCAGGTGTTGCCAGTGACTCCACCGACTAGACTACGTTCAAAGTACCCTTCAACGGCCCACAAGAACCATCTGGCCTCCCACAAGATCGAAGAATCTATAGCAACTATCGAATACAACGCGTGATGAACAAGGGCGGCCTTTTTTTTACTCTATTATTATATTTATACTCGATTATCTAATTAACTTCATGTATTTTCTTTTAAATATAATTAATCAACGTTGGAACGTGCCAAATCGACGACTCATCGATATTATTATTAATACAGTTATTAATTAATGCATCTTCGGAACAATTTTTGTGCTAATTCAATGTGCAGAAGAATATGCTCAACAAGTTATTTCGAAATTACGAGGTAACGTTTGTTAAACGGTGAAATTTGTGATTTAACGTTTAGTGTTACTCTACATGTTATTTAGATCACTAGAGGAACTAGTCAGTGGAATAAAGATTTCTTAGAAAAATATAAATAATTTTATTAAAAAACCCCAATGCAAGCTGTAATTCTCGAAAATATTTTTTAATGTTAATAGAACTATTCATAATAAACATATTTTGTCCGAATATTCAAAAATAATTTTTGATAATTTTCATAATAAAAGTAACATCTGTAGTTGCATATGTTATTGAGATTTATACAAAATGAGTAGTTGTAGCATGTATGTATTAGTTAGAAGTATTTCATCTTAATTAACGATTCAAATTAATTGTTAATTAAAATATTTGAATTATGATAAAAATCAAACAGCGCCAAAACATATGAACTTTAAGCTTGGCAGAGATACCGCGTGATGGCGCAAAACTAAATTTATTAATAAACTTATATAAAACAAGACGAACTCTACGTGATACTTGCCAAGTTTTGCAAAATCTATATTTCAATAAAACAGAATAAAAATAATACTGCAATTTGTTTTTAAAGAAATTTATATATCTCATCTTCAATTTCAATTCCTTCGGTAATTATAACATTGGTTGTCAAATCAGTATGTTTTCTACTAATGATTATTTAAGATGCCAAATGTATATATTGAACCGGTGGCAATCGCAAGCCCGACAACCAAAATCCCATCTATCGAAATCCCGACGTTCGAAAACCCGAGTGTATTGAAATCCCGACGTTCGAAATCCCGACTATATCGAAATTCCGTCTATATCGAAATCCAGACAATCTAAAATTTAATAAGATTATTAATTGTTGTTATTTATTGTTAATAACATAAACTAATTTTATTATAGAATATTTCTTATTATTAAGTTTTATAATGAATAAGTCAACAAAAAAAATACAATAAAATACAATTAATATTATTTATTGTTCTTAAGAATAAATAACAACAATTAATAATCGGGCAAAAGAGGTCTTAAAAATATTTTTTTTCAGTATCCGTCGTACCTATTAAAATATAGTACAATAATTTAAAAATGTTATTGTAGAAATTATAATAATAAAAGACACTGTCGGGATTATGGTAGTCGGGATTTCGAAAGTCGGTCTTTCAATACGTCTTTCAATAGACAATCTTTCGGTTGTCGGGCTTGCGATATAGACCCTATTGAACATATTCTGTAAAGTGTGTGGTCACCTTTAAAAATCAATTCACTGCCATCTGTGATTGTCGTTACAAAACAAATGGTCGAATTACCAAACAAATTAGTGCAGTGCTTTGTAAATAGTTTCGTATTGGATGCATATGTCTTTCTGTTCTGTTAATTGTTACTAGATTCTGAAGATCTGATCAGTATAAAATTGCTGCTAAAACGTTGTCTCATGAGAAATTAATTTCAATCTACAACACATCAACAATAGACTCAAAGATTGAATCATTTTTTATCTATACCAGTGATTCTCAAAATTTTTGATCAGCGACCCCTTTTTGGACGTAAAAAGTTTCTGCGACTCCCCGAAGAATTATCATTTTTTTGCGACCCCCCCAAATATTTTACACGACCCACACTTTGAGAATCACTGATCTATACTACAATACTGAAGAAAACATGTTATTCATACTTCCAGATTTCTCATAAAACAATAATAAATAGCAACAAAGTGTTGAGCAAAAGAAATATATATATATAATAAATAAAATAACTCATTTTTTTTAATCAATTGATAAATAATCTATTAATAGTTTATAGATAATTGTTTATAGATATTTCAGGATTTCAATTCTTGGAACAATCGTTATTTTTTATTTTACAATCAGATTAACGAGAAACAAACGTGTATTGTCCATTAGTGTATTGTTTTTATAATTTTAGTAGTCACATGCTAATAAATGCATTATATAATTACATTAAATTCAATAGAATAATACAGAAATACCTCGTATAGTGCGTCAATATACCGGACTGTTTGAAACCGAACTAATCTAAATACATACAAAAATAATTGTGTGCAATTATATTATTTTAGAATTCCTTTTATTTTGTTAAATAAAAATTTAGTTATAGTAAATCCGGACTGATCGAAGCCGCACTATGCGAGGTATTTCTGTACACAGTTATGATAGTAATAAATCTATAATTAGTTGACAAATAAGTTAATTGCAGTTTATTGGAGTTCATTTGAAAATTCTTCAAACTAAAAATCAGAATTTATTTCTATTTTCCTCAACTAAAATTTAGTTTGTTTTGAAATTTTCATAGTGAATTCGGACTGATCGAAACCGGACTATGCGAGGTATTACTGTACACTGTTATCTAATATTTATGTTTGTTTTGAAATTTTCATACCGGACTGATTGAAGCCGAAGTATTATTGTATATATAAATATATATTTCAATTTTTCTAACCGTACTATAGTGAATCCGAAGCCATACTATGTGAGATATTGATGTAAATGTTGTTTTGTCATAGTGAATACGGACTGATTGAAGCTACACTATGTGAGATATTGATGTATATCGTTATCTAATATTTAAATAATTAATCTATAATTAGTTGATAAATTAATTAAGACAGTGCAGTTTATTGAAGGATTTTTCAAAGCAGACTATAGTGAATTCGGACTGATCGAAACCGGACTATGCGAGGTATTACTGTACACAGTTATCTAATATTTAAATAATAAATCTAATGTAGTTTATGAACAAATTAAGACAGTGCAGTTCATTGAAGGATTTTTCAAAGCAGACTATAGTGAATTTGGACTGATCGAAATCGGACTATGCGAGGTATTACTGTTCACAGTTATCTAATATTTAAATAATAAATCTACATGTAGTTTATGAACAAATTAAGACAGTGTAGTTCATTGAAGGATTTTTCAAAGCAGATCAAAGCAGACTATAGTGAATTCGGACTGATCGAAACCGGACTATGCGAGGTATTACTATACACAGTTATCTAATATTTAAATAATAATTCTGTAAGTAGTTTATGAGCAAATTAAGACAGTGCAGTTCATTGAATGAATCTTCAATCTAGAACTCGAAAAAAAAATGAATGAAATCCTTCAACATAAACGAACGTCTACAGTCACGACACGTATCTCTGAAATAACATATAAACAAACAAAAACATATATCGTAAATCAGAGCAGAAGCGCTAAGGTCAAATTATACATTTGACCCTAATCGTATCTCGAAAAAATAAAAAAAGATAAAATCAATTTCATTCTTTATTTGTTTTGTTTTTGAAAGGATCATCTAATCTCTCACTAATTAGATGATTGCAGAGATAAAACATCATCTCGATCGTGATAAAAATCTTGGAATGCATAAAAAAAAACGATTATAATCTAATTAAAATTGCGAATTACACAATGAGAGAACATCTCAAATAATTTACGTAATGTTGAAATAGTATTAGTTTGTAGATCCAAGGAGAAGCATTGCGAGAATCCACATAAACGAATTAGATAGAAAAAATGATGGTCAATGGCCTCCGAGAATCTCGGAACGATAAGTTCTTTCGACCCGTGAATATATTTGCTCATAATTGTTGCGTTTCGTGAATGTGAAAGTGTACAATTTTTGGATTATGTCACGAAATCAGTGCGATTTTAATGAGCAATTAACAATTAAGTTTATTATAATTATTGAATGCATTTAAATTTTCTCGTTCAGCATACAAACTGGGTTTATATCGAAATCCCGACAATCAAATTCCAGGCAATCGGAATCCCGACAGTATTATAATGAATAAGTCTATATCAAGTAATAAAAGATACTGTCGGGATTATAGTTGTCGGGATTTCGATTTCGATGCAAAATTAATGTATTCTGATGCATAAACAAATTGTTTTCGTTTTGAAAAAATGTGTTATTTGCAAAGCGCAATTATATTTGTTAAATGATACAAAAAGAAAATTAAACGTAAAACCGGACGCATTAATTAGGTTTTGCCGCACCGAAAGCGATCTTGACTTTCCAACGAGAACAATTAATTTGTACGGATAACCGCAAATAAATGGAGAAGTTGAAAGAGAGAGAGAAACAAATTAGTTTGAGATGAAACATTTTTGAATGGAGGTGTAAATAGTCGGAGTGTTTTGGACGAGAGAGAGAGAGAGAGAGAGTCAAGTTGTTGGATAGAGTGGAATGGGAAAAGCGTGGACCTTGAATCGTGATAACGAATTTGAATCTATGGATGTAATCAAGGAGTAGTAGGATTTGTGGGTAAACGGATCGCACGGATTTCTTCAGTAGCCACTGGAGAGTCGCGGCGTCGAGACACGCGCGCGAGTTTGTGCCGAAGAAATATTTTATAACACAACAGAGAGAGAGAGAAACATTAAGGATTTGTAAACGAATGAATAAAATCGCAACAACGACGCAACTATTATCTTATAATTAGATAATCAAACTACATTGTGACCAAAAAGTTTAAAGTAAATAATACACAAAAAAAAAACAACTTTTGTTTTATAGTTTATAAGTGTGGATATGTGCGAGTAATTTGTAAACTGTGTCCCGAATTACGATGGAACCCGGTAAGATTTCTTTGCACAATTCACTCTCTTCGCGTTTTCATTACCGGACTTAATGGGCCATGCGATTCCTCGAATCCAATTACTCAGGCCGAAGGAAACACATGATTTGTTCGAAAACTTTACCGCAATCATCGCATGTTTCTTCTTTTTTTTTGTTGTATATTATCTTGTTTCTCTTCGAAATCGAAATCGGAATTCGAATTGTTAAAAATGCCAATGAACTTCGGACGAGATCTCCGAATCAAAACGCCATAAACATAACCAGTTTATAAATTAGACAAAAAAAAAATGATGCACGCATCTCAATCTAAACGCGTTCTTTGTTAAAAATAATAATTAGTATTGTCAATGAATTTCTCAATTATTTATTTATTTAGTCATTTTGTAGATGGAATGTAAAATTTTTCAATTTTATTTAAAGAAATGTCAATATTATTCTCGTTTTTATAAATAATTTATTGCTAATTTTAAATCTAAATTATATATTTCATTATTTCTTCCAATTATAATTAATTATATTTAATTTGTAAACTTAATAAAAGCAGTTTCAATAAATGAAAATGAAGAAGAAAAACTTTATTTTCTTTGAATTTTAAGAAATAATTATCATACAGTAGAACCTGTTTTTGTGGGGTCCTTTTTTGTGCGGTCTTTTTATGCGGTACAAGAAGTCCTACCAATTCCAACGGCGTTGTCACCACTATAATGTTTTGTACAAGTGTGCATATGCAAAGCATATTCAAAACGATTATGTTAGTCGATTTTGAACCAATTCTTGAAAAGAAGATGCGCGTTTTGGATTGACACGAGCAGCAGTGAATTATGTATGTGCATTTTTGAAAATTTCTCCATATCAACAATGAGAAAGTAAATGTTTTTAAAATGTTTCCATGTATAATTTAATTGCTTATTTTGTTTAGATCTTTGACGTATTTTCTAAGTGCGATTTTTTTTATGCGGTCCTTATCCACCGCAGAAAAAAGTTTCTGTAATGTATTATACAAAGTTATTAAGTAAGAATTTATGAAAATTTCGAATATTTTTTTGTGCGATTTTTTTTTATACGGCACAAACAAAAACAAGTTTTACTGTAATTATATTCTTTCTCAATATAGTTTATAAACAAACAAATTTATAAGGAAACTATGATAAATTTTTACTTAATCTTAATCTTCAATGAAGCCATGATTAAAAAGATTACAAATATGTAATATATAATTTTCTAATAATTTTATTGCTAATAATATTATAAACATATTTTCTATAATAAATTTTTAATGTGATTTTTGCTTTGTCGTGGATAATAAATATAGTAAGAAAATAGTAAATATTAGTTTTCTTGTACAGTAAATTTATATCCATAAATTGATGAAAAAAAAACTATTATTTATTTAATAATTTATATTTAAGCAAAGATTTTACTATATAATTTAAAGAATAATTTGAGAACAATATTTTGTGTTAAATTACGAAAAAATATACACATTTTTGTAATGAAATAAATCATGTAATTATTTTTTTGTTCATACTATGTTACGTGTATATTCAATTAACTTAGTTCACGTGAAAATATAAGCGGAATAGTAATTATGAGTCATGAATTATTCATTGATGACCATATGTGTACCAAAAAAAAAAAGAAACATTATGTTAAATACATTGGAATATATTATGTCTTTGATAGATAGTAATATACAATTATTTACATAGTTATAAGAATTATAGTTTTTAGGTGGTTTATGTCATATTTGGTTATCGACCAATTCAAATAAAAAGTGCATGTTTTGTGTTGTTATTTTAGTCAATTATTTATCATTAAAATAAGTTATTAAAATCACCCTACCAAATTGCTTAACTTTCGTCAAGTTAACAATATTTAGTATTGAAAAGATGTAATTAATACATTTTTATTAATATTATTAAATTTTTAATTACTTTTTAATTGATATTAACAAATGTATGTTAATAAACAAACCAATCAATCAAAATATAAAATAATTTACTTTTCATAATACAGTGGAACCTCGCATAACGAGCCATTTTCTTAAGGAGCAAAATTAATTGTAAGAAAAATGACTCGCTCAACGAGAGCCATTTCGCATAACGAGTGACGATGAGAAGAGAAGTCTCGGATTGCGCGCCTGCTACATCATTTTTAAAACGTGTATACATATTATTGTGTATTTTTAAATATGTTTCACTATACGAGTAAAAATCCGGAAATTTTGAAACGGATTAAACTCTTTATAACGATTTTAAGCAAACATGAAAATCCACTATACGAAAATTTATGTACAATAAACATTTTTCTCAATATCCCATTAACGTAAATGTAATATAAAAGAAATAATTAATTGCAAAATAACGTTTTCAAAATATTTTGCACGTCAGAAAATGTAAATATATGCAAACATTCCAAGTTTTTTTTTTGTTCGAAATGCTTTACAAACTAGTGATTTAGCAATACGATTCAATCCACTAATTTGTTGTAAACTTTGTTTGGCAATTATACGAAAAAAATTAAAAAGAAACACAATCAATTCTCGCTGGAATTCCCATTGATTATTAGTGGTCAGTTCCACGTTATAATTTTTGAGTAGTTTACCGTACGTACAATGGCAAACTAGAAAGTTTATTATTGTCTCAATGTTGCCAAATTCTCTACGATGATTATAAAGACAATCACAAGGTTTTTATATTATTTATGGTTAAACACGTGCTGCATGATGCACATTAAATAATTACATAACAACAGCAGCAACAACAAAAAAAAACTTGAAATTATAAATTTTGTAATTTAATTTTGACTAAATTATATAATAAGATTAAGTATTTTTTCATAAAAACTACTAATTAATAAAAACAAAATTCAAGATTGAAAGCCTTAAATTAATGATCTATCAAATTCATGAATTAACAGTAAAATGTAATCAACTCAACTTATTAAAGATTTATACAGGAAACCATTTAAAAATGCGTAATCTAAATCTGAATCTTATCTTTTCTATACACAATTAAATAGAAATTAATGCATAAAGTTGATTAATGTAATGTTTATTTGAATGTTGCGGTATGTGTTTTATGAGCGAGACAAACACATCTCGTTTTCCACAATTTTTCAATGACCTTCGACAATGATAGTCTTCAAATTCTAATTAAAATTGCCAAATTTATCATAAAATTCGTCTGGGAAATATTTATTATATTATATAATTTATTTAATAAAATAGCTTTAGTTTTATCATTTTTACCTAAAAATTACGAGTAATATTACAACATTACAAACATTACAACATTACTCAGTGTTCACATTGATGAATAGATTGTGAATAAAATTATATGAAATAAAAAAAAATGTTATATCAAAACTAAATACTAGTGAAAACATTGAGTATGTTTTGGTAACAAAAAGTATCATATTCAGATGTTTTGGAATTTAATCTGTATATCGTGATTTAATCTTTAACTCGATGAAATCAATATTTTGATCAACAGGACGTAGTTAACTTGAGATGATCATGTGATACAATTTTTTTTATAAATATTTCATTTTTTTGCAATTTGGTCCAAAAACTTATACATTTCAATCAATTACATATTTCTAATTTCTAAGAAAAATGTATCAATTTTTATAGAAAATAATAATAGAAATAACAAGGTCTTAGCTTAAATAGCTCAAATTCCTTTCCTAATTTGAACATATAATTAGGATTAGTGTGTAATACGTATTAGCACATCTGTCTTGACGTTTGTTTAATCTCTTTTTGGGAAATATATGATTTTATTGATAATTATATGTTAATGGATAAGTTGACTTAGACCTACTTGTAATATCATGATGTAATGTATGTGTTATCAACAATTACTAGTGAGTTTAATTATGAATTTGGATGTTCACGAATGTTACATTTCCTTGAATCAAAAAATGTGTAATATCATTAAAAATAAAACGTACTTGGCATATTGAAGAATTATTTTATATGCTCATTACTAGTAAGAATTATTTTCTGGAAACAAAAGCAAAATTAGGACTGCTGTGATTCTTTGAATAATGTTAATGTTTGGATTTTCCACCTTTATACGAAAAATTCTCACAAGTATTATAATAATAATAATGAAAAAAAAAATAAGAATTAATTTAGATTTTTAACAAGACTTACAATTGATAATTTTCAAATTGTATTATTTTCTGAAAACAAATGCAAAATACAGATTGCTATGCTTTTTTGCATAATTTTCGAATAAATATTAGAATTATTTCTTAGTGAATTGTTTATTTCTTTAACAAACTTACATTTCGTTAAAAGAAATGGAATCTTATCTAAACTAATTCTGGGTAATTACAAAAATAGCAAAATTATTGAAAATTTAAAAAAATATCAATATTAGTGAAAATTGATACTTTTCATATTGTATTATTTTTTTGAAAACAAATGCAAAATACAGATTGCTGTGATTTTTTGCATAATTCTCGAATAAATATAGTTATTTCTCAATGAATAGTTTAAATCTTTAACAAACTTAAATTTCTTTAAAAAACAAATGGAATCTTATCTAAACTAATTCTGTGTAATTACAAAAATAGCAACATTAGTAAAAATTCAAAAAATATCAATTAACATTATCATTAGTGAAAATTGATCTCTTCATATTGTATTATTTTCTGAAAACAAATGTAAAATACAGCTTGCTCTGATTTTTTAATTAATATAAGAATTATTTCCCAATGAGTAGTTTAAATCTTTAACAAAGTAACATTTCTTTAAAAGATATGGAATCTTATCTAAAGTAATTCTGTGTAATTACAAAAATAGCAATGTTAGTAAATTTCAAAATGTATTCTATATATCTAAAAATGAGCGAAATTTATAGAAAATTATTTTTCTGGAAATAAAACCAAAATATTTCTGTTTTTTGTTTGCATCACTTACGAAGTTAATTTTGAAATTCATTATCATTATCAAATATCACAAATCTTGGAAACTAGTTTTCTTTACAAATAAATAAAGTTTATATTGAAAATTTTCAAAAATATTGAAATAATAAGTTTTAAAACGTTTGAAAATAATACATTTTTAACATGAAGTATTTACATCAAAATATCAATAATATTTGAATATAAAACAAAGTATACTTCGCATTTCACACAATTTATTATATAATCACATTCTGAGAATTATTGTGCGTATAATTTATGAATAAATAAATATAAACCAAATATTGGGGTTTTCTGTCTTCACATGGAAAATTCTCACAAGTATTGTAATAATTATTATATAAGTAGTTATAACACGTAAATACTTGGAAAATTGATTAAATCTACAAAAAAAAACAGTATAGAAGATAATGTATTACATATTGTTTCGTAATAGGTCGAGAAAATCATAATTTGTCGTATGCAAATCGGAAACTTTTAAATGCGTGCATTATAAGTAGTTAATACTAGTAATTTTGCAATTTAATTGAGTAGAAACACGTGCATGTGAATAAGCAGTCGGCACGCGATCTCTAGAAATATATTAACTTAATATACGTTATTTACACTGTTAATCTTAACAAAAACGAATTTAATTTCAACCACTTTTCATCTACTTAATTTAGTGCTTTCTTCAAATGAATCTTTTACAAAAAAAATCTCTTATCATAAACCATTACGAAATGCGAGAGATAAATCGAAACGCGCTGACCAAGAAACTCTTTTTTTTATTCTTCGAACTCCTCGTAATACAGATTAAACAAATTTGAGCAATTAACATCTACACTAAAAGCAAAGAAAAACAATACCAAAAAAAATTGATGCTGCAGAACGAAAACAACAGTTACTGCTCTAAACGATTTCCAATCGCGTTACGTAAGTTAACAAAAGTTTCCATTATTTCCATTATACATTAAGCGTTGATTAGAGATCTTTCTCCGATCGACTTAGTCGCACGCACACTTTTCAATAAAGAAACCGGGAGATAAAGAAGGAGAGACAGAGAAAGAAAAAAAAATCATAACATATTTTAAGTTTTATTAAACGTGCAAACAGCGATTCGCAAATTGTAAGAATTGCTTATACAAATAAACCGTATTTTTAAACGTTACGTAACGCGAGTTATTACGCGCGCGCGCGTATCTCAACATCTTTGCTTTAGTTATTGATACGTGAAGAGAAGCAAAAGAAAACAATGTAAATGAACGACAAAATGACTTTACGCAACAGTTTCGGACGAGGTAATTTCTCTTGCGTAATTACGCTCCAAATTATTTTAAATGCTACAAATTGTTTTTTTAAACGTATAATGTACGTTACAAGAAAAAAAAACGGATGTTGATGCAATTAGGAATCGTTTGCATATTGAGGAGGTGAATGGTGAAAAAGAAAATTTTAAAAAATAAACTGGTTTCAGTTCAAAGTGCAGCAGGGCTCGTCGCATCGTCAATAATTGATTTCTATGTAAATTTTATGGTGCTCCGAGTCGGCTGAGTCTGTTGCGTTGTTCCCAATGGCAATTAGCATTGGCTTGAATATCGTTTTCTATCCACCGTCTAACCAATTTATTTTTTTTATTGTTCAATATATTTAGTTACAAAACAGGCGCATCGCGTTTTACGCTGATGGGAATATTAACAGTTTACTTTGAAATATCCTTGCGAATGTAATAACATAATTTTGCTTAAACAGTACAACAACAACAACAACAACAACAATAACCAAAATACAAATAAAAAGTAAGAATTGATGGAGGTCGTTACTAAAATCTTCAGGTCAGCAAACAAAGTTAATTTTGTGTACTTGATCTAGAAAACTTAAAATTAACAAGTAAATTATTATGTAATTATTTAAGTTAAAATTTAACATTTCTAGATTCATATAATCGCATCAAATAGAATTAAATCTATGCGCGCAGTTTCTATTGAAAATTTCCAAATTTCATCAATTATTTAAATAATGGATAATTTCTATTAAACGGTTCTAAATTATTTTGAATTTTATTGATTTTATTTCTGAATTGTTTGGTCTCGTGTAAAATTAAATTATATGTGATTTAATATATCTTGAAAATTTTAATAATCACATTTTAATAATTAATTATTCAATTCTTAAATTTTATATGCGCAGTTTCCATTGAAACAAAGTTATTTAATTATTGAAATTTTAAAAACTATTGGCAATTAATTTTCCTGTTAATATAAACTTTCTCTTTTCATAATAATTTCTAAGAGAAGAAAGCAACTAAAAATAAATCATCTGGTTTATACTTTTCTATTATAATAATATATTGAAATGATCTTTCTACGTCGTTTTGCGCCGGTTCGATTTACGCCGATTCACAATAACGCCACTACGAAATAACGCTTATTAATTGCTGATTTTACACTTATATATAACTAAACAATATAGTTACCTCACTGTAAATATGGGTTCATTTTATGCCGTTTCGATTTGCAACGGCTTTTTTTAAGAATGGAACCCCGGCGTAAAACGACGTTTATTTGTATATGTTTAGGTAATAAAGTAATTCATGTAAAATAGTTAATAACAATCCTACATGTTACTTAATTTTTTGATAAAATTATTTAATACACCAATCGCGATCTGCCAACATCCTAAACTATTTGAAACAGGACTAATCGAGAAACCTAAAATCTCATAAAAATAAACCTTACAAAAAGAGACTTTATAAACTAAAAAGGGAATATACCGACCATTTATGTATAAACAAATATATTGTGTACTAATTTTCTGTTGAATCTGTGAATCCGAATTCTTATAGAAGTCGTACTACGCAAGCGGTGGCAATCGCATGCCCGACAACCGAAATACCGTCAATCAAATTCTCGACGTTTGAAATGCCGACTGTATTGAAATCCCGACAAACATAATCCCGACTATATTAAAATCCCGACTCCCGAGATTATTTCATAATGTTAAGATTTATTACGAATAATTCAACAAAATCAAATAAATTAATAATAATTGTTATTAATAATAAAAGTGTAGCACAAGGTAACTCCGGAATAATTTAAAAATGTTTGATACAGTCGGAATTTTGATATAGTCGGGATTATGTTTGTCAGGATTTTAATATGGTCGGGATTTCGATACAGTCGAGATTTTGATATAGTCGGGATTATGTTTGTCAGGATTTTAATATAGTCGGGATTTCGATACAGTCGAGATTCTGATATAGTCGGGATTTGGAACGTCGGGATTTCAATAGACGGTCTTTCGGTTGTCGGGCTTGCGATATAGACCCCTATGCAAGATATTGCTGTTCTATATTACTCAAATTATAAAATCTTATGACAGTTATATAATTATTATTTATATTTATTTTTTTAAATTTTTCATTTGAAATACTTTAGATTCATTACTTATAATTTTATTTATTTCCGCCTACAGTTGTAATTATTTCGATTGTAACGTATATTATAAGTAATTTTATACTTGTTGAATCTATTTCTAGTCTCATTCTATCAATATTTTAACATAAGAGTCGTTATTTTTGATTCCAAGTCCATTTTTCATACATCGAGATATTTAAGAATTTGTGTTTAAATTAATTTATAAAAATATTAGCAAACTTTAAACAATTTGGGTGATGTTTTTAACACTATAAACCCGTCAAATTTATGATTCTATATGATTAGGAAAAGTATTAATATAAAAAGAGGATATCTATATCTTACACATTTTTGTCCAAAAGTGGACTTATACCACTTTACAAAAACGGCTGATATATAAAACTGTGATAATTACAATTTATACATACGAATTTCATCGACTAAATGGTAAAATCCACGATTCTATTGCTATCCTATTAGTATATAAGTCAAATCTGCAGGAAATAAAGTAAACATAAACAGGATAAATACAAAAATCTAAAAATAGAAATAACAAACGATGACACTTAGTAGCATCGATTTAAATGTTAATTTTAGATTAGGAAAAGGATTAATATTAACTTAAGGATAATTCCAGGTGCGATAAACGAAATCACAAACAGTGGAGAGAGATAAAAAAGTAAAATGAACGGCATGCATATTTTTGATACGCCGCTATGTCTACGAGTCTACACATAATAGTATATAAACGCTATTACGAAACACAATAATAAAAGTATATATATATATAACCTACATACATAGCGTACGATCTTATAAATATATGTTTTTCCATTACGTCTTGCAAAATTATCGCGAGATTAAATAAAAGATTTCCGAATAATTTAGATAAGTATTTGATGTTTGAGTGTGACTAAAAAAAATAAACATGGATTTAGGTCAGTTTCGCGAAAGTATTAATTTGAAAGAAAACTACAACTACCATATAATTATATTTCAAAACCTCAATCGCTTTAATTTTTTCATTGATATTTTGGATTAAATGATTGTAAATTATTGCATTATAAAAGAAATATAAAATAACAAATATATGATTTTTTTTTAATGCTACAGTTTTCTTAATTTATTTTCTCGGTTAAATTGAACTATGTCTAAGAATTTAATATTTAGTCGGTTATTTAATGTATGTTAAAAATGAGATCTTAATTAACAAATACTCACCTGTACAGTGTAAAATTTTATGAAATGATGTATAAATTTCCAAATTGTATATGTGACATGTTTATGTTTCTTAGGTGTGATGGGTATTATCTTGATGTACCTACTGTTGGTAATGTCGAGTAGGTCATGGACAATGGAATACAATTTTTCCAACAAATGCCCAGGACCATCGGATCGAGGTCCATGCAACCTGAAAATATACAAATGGGCGTACGACGCAAAGACTGAAACCTGTTCGATGTTCGTGTGGGGTGGATGCGCCGGGAACGATAAAAACCGCTTCGACTCTGAACATCAGTGCATCAAAAGCTGCATAAAACCCACAGGTGAATAAGTTAAAACATTAAAAACATAAACGAATCGCTTCTTCTTTGCATACAGAAATCATTGCTGCAAATCCAGTTCCAATTCAACAACGAGGACCTCAATTGACCTTCCTCGAAACGGGCGATCAAAGTACATTCATGTTTGCACAATCGAACACCTTCATACAAATCGAAGGCGACATCATACAGACGTTCCAATTAAGGTGGATTTAAACTTTCACATCATTTCTGTAGTGTAATTAATCATATTTTTCTTCAGGCTGTGTCGTCAAATTTCCTTTCAGTTTCGCACAAGACTTCCGCACGGTCTTCTCGTCTATCATAACGTAAATGCTCCGACTGAAGTACCGATTCTTCCGTACGCTCTCTACATAATAGTTGAGCAGGGACGGCTGAAAGTCGTGCACGTTTATGGCTCGAATTCCACGACCCAAACAATTGGACAAGCACTGAATCGCGATGAATGGCATTCCGTGACGGTATAGTTTTGTTTCCTCATCATAGATTTTTTATTTTCATGGAAATTAAGTTAATCGTATTGGTTTTCAGGTGCGCATCGACGTGAACATGGGTCGACTCATCACGATAGTTGATGATCTAAAAGTTGAAACCAAAATAAAGGGATTGCACGGAAAACATAATTACGGAGTTACTGAGAATGTTACTTCAGGTGTATTTGTTGGTGGTAAGAACAATCAATATACGCATAAACCATTATATTGTATCGTACCATCTTTTAAGGCTTGCATCCAGAGGAAACGAACGTTTTACCAGGGGTAAAATATATAATTGAATCGTTCATTGGATGCATCAAAGACATAGTTTTGAGCTATGGAAAATCTGCTTCTGAATTGTTACCTATTACACCATTAGTGGCAACGAAGCACGAAAACGTACAAGAGGGTTGCGTGAACAAATGCAAAACAAAGGATAATTTGTGCTTCGAAGGGTCTACGTGCATCAACCATTACAGAGGGATAACGTGCGACTGCTTTGGAACACAATACGAGGGCGAATTCTGTGATATTTATTGTAAAAGCACCACGCTATTTCCACATTATAATTAATCAATGTTACTTGGTTTTAGCTACGACAGCTTTAACTCTAAGAGGCTCTTCATACGTATCGTACCGAGTGTACGATTGGAAAGATCGTGTACATTCAGCGGTCAATCGATTTTCAATGATGTTCAAGACGAGATTCGATGATTCCGTTCTTTTCTATGCGGCAGGAGGCAACGAGGATATAGATCATTATATAGCAGCATCCATCCAGAACAACTTTATTCACGTGGAGATTGACTTCGGCAATGGATCTATAGACACTGTGCTTGGTCGCACAGCAAACTTTGCTGATTGGAACCATTTAATTATCGAACATGAATATAACAAAATCCATTTGATGTTAAACGACGAAAAGGTAACACTTAACATTACCGGTAACTCCATGTTGCACATTGACCCAGAGATCTACATCGGAGGAGGTCCTGAATTGCACAAGAAAAGAGGTCTTCATTCCTCCAACAATTTCGCTGGTTGCATCAAACACGTTTTTTTCAACGACTTTTCTATCATCAACGAACTGCACAAGTTGAACCCCAAAGTACATTACATCGGCATTTTGAGGCCGGAATTCTACGAAACTGACGTCAAAGTTATCCCTTTAACATTCCCATTCGCATCTTCTTACATTTGGTGGCCTAACGATCAAAACCATCTTCTTCACATTAAGTTCGATTTCAAGAGCAGCAGCAACCTGAGCGTCTTAGCTTCAACCATCTCGATGACAACGGGGATCTATTGGGAAATCCGTTTGGTTAATGATGAAATCCGCTTCGAACTGTCGCACATCAACAACAACTCGACTTACTTAATAAGCCTCAAGCAAGCTCACGATAGGATTTGGCACAGCGTAGACTTAAAGTACGAGAGCGAAAAATTATGGATACAAGTCGACAATAAATATAGAGAGGAGACGATTAAAAACGTGTACTTCGAGATTGGGGATAAGATCATGATTGGCGGAGGTTCTAAAATTAAGACAGGTCTCGTTGGATGCATGAGGAACATCGAAGTTAACAACATTAAAGTCGAGCCCAGATCAATGCTGCAATCTGAGAGAATGTCCGGAGAAGTCACATTGGATGATTGCAGGTTCGTGGATCCTTGTAAGAGGCCCAACACATGTGAGCATGGCGGAAAATGTTCCGTGAAGGATGACAAATTACTTTGCGATTGTACCGGTACGGGTTACATTGGTAAAAACTGCCACTTCACCAAGTATCGTAAGACTTGCGAAGAATTGGCACTTCTGGGTAAATGTAGAGCAAAATAAAATGAGTACTTCACAATAAACTAGTTAATTGTAGGCCATACGAAGGACGGAGTGTACGTGATCGATATAGATGGAAATGGTAGATTCCCACCTGTTCACGTGAGCTGCATGTTCCAAACTGAACAGGCTTCAACGAAAACCGTGGTGGAGCACAACTTGTTGAGTCAAATGGATGTTAGATCTACGAAAGAGAGAGATTTCAGCTTTAACATCAAATATAGAGAATTCAGCGCTGATATGCTGCAAGAGTTGATCTCGCATTCTTTGAACTGCAGTCAACAGATCCAGTACGGTTGTTTGAACGCTCCGTTGGATTTGCACACTTCCACGTGGTTCGTGAGCTCTGCCAACAAAACCATAGATTTCATTGGAGAAGTTAAGAGGTAAAAGGTTAAATAATACAAAAAATAAATAATTTAAACACTTTTTCAGAGGAAGATGTCCTTGTTCCATTGGGAAGCAATGTGATAATGCAACGCAATGGTGCAACTGCGAAAATTCAGTAGATAACAAATATTTAACTGATGAGGGATACTTTACAAAGAGCGAACACCTTGGGATTACTGAAATGTTTTTCCTGCAACAACCAAATTTACCTAATAACGCTTTAGGAAGAATTACTTTAGGACCATTGGAATGCTTTGAAACTAGTAATTTTATTTTTTATTCCAGTTGAATTTGCTTAAATAATGAATACATTTTTAGATACTCAAAAATACGTGGTAATGTTTACGACTAGTGAATCTTATATAGAAGTCCCTGGATGGAGGAAAGGAGATTTAGCGTTATCTTTCAGGACGACTGGAAAGAAAGCCATTTTATTGTATCAACCACCAATAAGACCAAACTATCCAAGTTTCATGGTCGCTTTAACCAATGGTAAGTACTTATAAACTCAATTAAAAGGAAAATAATTGGTGATGTATTATTTGCAGATCGCCAATTGACATTCAACTTCACGTTAAATACTAGAGTATCCAAAGAATTGGTCATAACTTCAACAAAACCATTGAACGGAGGAGAATGGCACAAACTGTGGATAGATTACAACACCTATCACGTTAGGTTCATGATCAACGAAGAACGCGCTATGTACAATTTGGAACTTGAAGAGCAATTCGGACCGTTCGAAGGCTCCATGTTCATTGGAGGCGCTCCGTAAGTCTAATTACATATAACTCTAATCAATAAATAGTAAACCTTAGTTCTTTCTTTTAGAGTTTTCTTGCATCCAAAATCTTCAATATCGCAAGGTTTGATAGGATGCTTCAGAGGTTTGGTGGTTAACGACGAAGTACTAGATATATACAGTTACATGAGCGTTCATCTGAACGAAATAAAGAAAGAATGCAAACCATCTTGCGTTCCAAACCCTTGCAAGAATGGAGCCCAATGCAAAGAACTGTGGAAGACTTTCGAGTGCATTTGTCCAAACACCTGGGCCTACAAAGGGGTTTACTGCGAAACAAGTAATTATAACACTTAGAACATTTTAATGAACACAATTGAAGAACACACACTTATTTCAGATATAAATAAAAATGCGATTACTTTCACTCATCCCGAATCTTACCTGAAGAAGAATTACCTCGGCACCGATGATTTAGAAGAAAAATCTTTGCTGAGACAAATATTCGATAATAGAGTGTTGATCAATCTGCGTACTTACGATATAACATCGCTGATTATGTACGCTAATGATCATTTGAACAACTTCGTTCATTTATACTTGGAAAACGGAACAAACGTAATCTACTTGTTCAATTATGCAGACACGATCTATAACATTACAGTGGAAAATTCGGAATTAAACAGTAGCCAGTCCATACAAATTGTGATTGAGAGGAATCCGGAAAACACAACTCTGCACGTAAACGACAGAAACAATTCAATACCAATTGGTGTTTTGCTCTTAAAAGACTATCTGAACAAACCATGGAAGAACCCTGAGAAAGGTTTGTAACAGTAAAACATATTTGAAAGAAATCACATATATTTGCTTTTCAGAGGTGTTGTCTCCTCAAAGACCCCCAGCTCCACCAACGGATTACTTCGAAATAAACTTAGGTGGTTACGATGAAGAAACCTTGACGAAAGTCTCAAGTTATCCATCAGACTTACCAGGATACGTAGGTTGCATTCGCGGGTTGCAGATCGGCGAGAAATTGATCGATTTACCATCTAAGATCAAAGAGAGCGACAGGGGAATGGGTAAATACAAATGCATTAAAGAATGATTAGCAGATTGTTGATTGAAATGATGTTTAGGGGTGAAAGCGAATTGCAATTTGAAGTGCGACAATTCACCTTGCAAGAACGGTGGTATTTGCATAGAAGATTTCCGTAACCAAGAGCATACTTGTGATTGCGAACTCACCAGTTATTATGGTGAGCTCTGCTTGGATGAGAAAGGTGCAGAATTCAGCGGAGAATCAATTCTATGGCGAGAGTACGTCTTAAATGGTTCCGTGGATTACGTAAAAGCGCAGTTAGCATTTTCAACAGCAGATGTTCGCCAAAAGAATACAGCTCTGCTATTGTTAAAAACAGAAACTAGGTATTTAATTAATATAATATGTTTTCAAATAATCGCTAAAGTAAATTTTTGTTGTTAAAGTCGAAGATACTACCTGTTGTTTGCTTTGACCGCTGAAGGACATTTGGTCATTAAAGAGGATAGAGAAAACTATTTATATGGAGCCATCCTCGAAATGGACTTCATCAACGGGGCAAGGCATTCCATCTATTACAAGAGACAAGGTGATGTGTCGGAGCTTCTGGTGGATAAGGAAGCGGTGAAAATGATGAAAATGGAGATGCCTTCTTTCAGCAAAATCCCTGAAATCGAAAACAACGAATTGCAGATCGGTGGTCACAACACCAGCGATCCCAGATTTACTTCGTACAAATACTACAGCGGATGTTTATCCAGTAATTAAACAAAATCGTAACATTTTTAAACCTAGTTGTGATCCTAAAAAAAATAATTTGCAGATGTATTCGTGCAAATCAACAACAACATCATGAAACCATTGGAAGAGTACATGTTCTTTATAAAAGTAGATGAGAACGTGAGTGTTTCAAACCCTCAAGGAGTTCGCAGCACGCAATGCAATTCGTTCTTCGATGCCGACGACACGAACAGATCCACGGACATGACTTACATTCAGGTAATTTCAAAAACAATCATCAATTATTAAGAGTTTAATATATAAATGGTAATTCAGGGGCAGGACAAAACTTGGGTCAGGGAAACACCTCACAGAATTCCTTACGAATCAAGTTACAAAGTGGTCAAAGACGAGGAAGGAAGCGAAAAGATGATCATTATTATATTATCAGTGGTGTTAGCTGTAATAGTAATAGGAGCTTACTACGAAGTTTACAGAAGCCACAAGCAGTATATACGAAGGAAAGAGATGGAAACGGATGCGAGCATTTTCTGGTCGAAAGAGCAAGCCTTGAAACTGCAGCAACCGTCTATAATAATCACGGACGACGTACGTACAGCTTCCAAAATTACATAACTAAATAATAACAATGATTTGGAACGCCTCAGATTCTGGATAAACCCATAACGAATGGAAATTACAAAGGTAATTACATCACGAACGAGATTCCGATCATCACAGAGAAACCGGTATTGGATCCGAACAAGATCAATCAGGAGAAGAGGATCACTTTCAGAGGTCATTATTATTTTTATGATGAACTTTCTCCTAATAATAATAATGCGTTTAGATAGCGGAAGTGAATTGTCTTGGGATTTACCGGAGAACACGGAACTGCTGAGCGTGTGCGAGGAAGAGGAAATCGGGTCTTCGGATGAAGAAGACCAGGTGGATCGTAATAAACGCGTAAGTAAACTGCATGGTTTCGCGAGATTGAGTAGCATCAGTGAAGTGACTTTAAGCTCGAATTCGAGCCACAGCTCTTTGGACACATGATAATAATCATTACAACGCATGTTAACAATCGCTTTTATCCCAATTGTAAACATATTAATGTACTAATTCTGATCAAGTATTCTTGTAAATAACCGCCATATTTTTCGGACAATAAGACGCACCTTGTTACTTCAATTTATCAAAATTGAGGTCTTGTATATACATTAATTTCTTAATTATCTCATAAATATTAGACGCAAATTATTGTCCGAAAAATAAAGGAAATCTATTGATCAGTGGTTCTTCAATTATACTCGCACCGAACCACGGATTTTGACGAAATCTCACTTATTTTCTTATTTATAGATAAAATAACATTTATTTTCCTCACCTCTTAAGTTTTAATCAATTTTCAGTCTCACAAAAACTTTAATTAACTGCAAATGACTTATCGTTAAAAAAAAACAACAAACATTGTTGACACATCCAAAGCATGCACACGTAATATAAATATAATAACACGCTTTGGAAAAGTGTCATCTGTATGTATGAACTAACATTAATTATGATTTCTCAGCATTTGTATGTTAACCGAGTTTAACGTTGTTTAGGACTCGAACACCGCAAAGTTATAAACAATTCAGCTTTTGTTTCAATGGTAACATTTATAAGTGCACTAAGTAAAATAAATAATCACATTGTATATATGGAGGTAAGTCATTATAATTAATTTAGTATTAATTAACATTTACATTAACAATATTTAAATGGTTTTTATTGGTATTTTACACGCAATTGTTTGTTGTGTAAATTAAAATGGTTTGCAAATAACATCAACAGTTGTAACATCATCATTTTGGGATCTTTGGTATAAAACAAATTTAAGAAAAACTGTATTTAAATTCAATTATTATGTGCATTTAGGCAATCAACGGGGATTATGTTAGCGTTAGACAAGATCAACTAGCGAACGGTAATTATATTCTATTTACAATTAAAAGAATTCTTATTAATTCTTTGTTTATCAGCAGATAATGCACAAAGGTTACGATTGAGACCAGTGTTTCTGAATCCGAATCAACGGAGGTACGCGAATCCCATAAGTTACTTGGGTGGACCAATCCTATCGGATAGAGCCAGATCCAGTTTGGAGAGCGTCCTCTCCGTCGATTGAGTAAAACTTAAACGATCATCATCATCAAAGTCGTCATCCTGTTTTTTGTGATCTTAATTTTAGTATTAACAAAGTATTGTGTCATATTTTAGATCAATAGAGATGCTAGTCACAAAATAAACAATTATTTTTTTCAACAATTCAAGATGGAATTTGAACTGATTTAATCAAAACTCATCTTAAAAACTAATCATCAAGTAATTGTATTACAGTTTTTCAAACACTAACAAATACATTGAATGTTATTTAAGCAATATACAATAAATAAATTTTATACAACAATGCCTAGGTTTCTTAAAATTATAACGATGGATATATTAAAAAAACTATGTAAAATCACGATGGGAACAACTCTTTATAGTGTTTGATATACTCCGCAAGTCGTTCATCTAAAATACAATTGTTGATATTCAAAATCAAAATCAATTTACAATTGAATCTCTTACCTTTCTTGAAAGCATTTGCAAATTGCGAATTGGAATTGAAATAGTAAAACGTGCTGTGGAAGAGGGACGGATCTCCGGTGCATTTCGCGGCTTCGAGGTACTTCCGCGGACTTACTTTGTCGGTAACTAATTTCAGAGCGTACAATAGTTGGCCTTGGCTCAACAAAATCTCTTGCATTTCTTCGACTGCATCTGTAAAACAGTGTTTATTTTGAATATACGAATCCTTAAATCCTTCCTCAACTCACTTAAACGCAATAACATATCCAGAGCTAATTGCGAAGCTCCTGGATTCACATTTTCTAAAGACAATAGTAGACACGCCAGTGGTTTGGAATCGGATACGACGCCGTATTGGAGCATTTGCTGTAACGCGCTTAATTTGTTCCTACGTACCTGAAAAACGTTAACTTTAAGCTTACAATAAACTTAATTGAATCGTGATCTTACTAAGGTTGTAAGCAGCAACTCGTTCAAATTATGTTGTGCTGAAATAGAATATTCCGATAATGATGTTAAATAAGCGATTAGTACCCATTCTAATTTTGCAAATTGGTCTTGAGTGTCCAACTTTTGGGCTATACTGTTGTAAAAGTCCATTTGATCGATTAATACCGGTGGTGGCGTATTGGGTTTGAAGTTCTGAATTGGGGCACTGGCTGGAACAGCAGTTTGATTTTGGAGCTCGTTTTCGACCCAAACCCTGTACACATTGTTGATGTGATTGAAAGATTCTTGCAATTTCTTCAGCAAAGGCCTGGCGATGGTTATATTGTCATATAATAACTGGAAAGGATAAAATTACGCTTCTGCTTCAGTTGAATAATTATAAATCACCTGAAGTAGAACTGATTTACCGCCGGTTCTTTTCAAGGCCATTTGCGTGCAGATCGCTAGATCTTTGATCTGCAGACATAGATTTTGCAAGCACAGTTTTATGTGCCAAAGACAACCCAGCTTTGCGTCGATTACAATATTTGGTTGAAACACCACCCACGTTGGCGAATCTTAGCATATTATTAAGAAATGATTAATTTTGATAGAGATTTGATACATTCGATAATATTTAAAGAAAGGATACATAATTCGCATAAATGCGTCTTTGGTTCTACTAGGCCAGGCAGCGATAGTGTAGCAGGTTTCAGCGATCTCGCAGGAGCCATGGGAATATGATAAGTTACGTTACCATCGCTTTCTCCAGTTAAAGCAATATCAAAAATTTGCGAACATCTCGAAGCCTATCAATTATATTTGTTATTGAGAAGTATTGAAATAACTACGATGTAAGAGTAACCTGATGATGAATTAACACCAAATTGTCCACGACGTTAATTGCGAATCTACCAGATAAACCAAGACGAAGTACATGAGATTTAACAGGTGCCATCCCTGGTCCGTTCAACGTGTGTATATGGACTTCAGCGGTTTGCGGCCCAGTTTGATGTCTCAAGATTAAAATTGATGGTACACCATAAAGTGTAGCTAACGTGACGTCCCTCTCTAAAGCCATGCGTCCAGGTTCAGCTAAAACGCCTTGATTAGTTAAATTACTTGATTAAGTTATACACTCTTACTCTCCACTTTAGGAAGTTTGCTAATAGAGCCTTGCTTGAAGCTGATAGGAAGCAAAATTGAGCCATGGGCTGAAGAGAGCAAGGCGATTTTGTTAATGGAACACCAGATGAACCACTGGATAGGAGCTGATACTGATTTAAGATGTTTCAAAGTCCTCTTTTCTGGTAAGACCATGTACAGCTCAATCCCATGGTCAGTCATGAAAGCCACCTCATTGTTGGGCAACCAAATGAAACCAGTCATCTGAACATTTTTCTTGCACTGCTGTGTGTACTCAGTTTCAACAGCTGCACCATTGAAATTCATGAATTCCACAGAGGTCACAGTCCTCTGCACAGCCAAAATCTTTCTATCCAGTGAAAACTTTATGGATATCACTGGTCCATGATCCTCCATCCTAAAGTTTATTGGTTTGGTGTCTTCATATGGACCTTTAACCACAACACCCATAACACCACCTGACCTCACAGCAAAGACCTAGAAATTTGGAAATACATATTTTTTTGCAAAAGAAAATGAGTAATATCTATATGTATTAACTCACCTGCTTATTGGAGTCATCAAAGAATACATCAGTCACTTGATTTGCAGCCTCAAATCGAACTGGATTCTCAGATAACTCTAGATATGTATCAGAAGACATTATAGGGCAGTAACTATTTCATCTGATTTCATCCAATCTCATCACAACAATAAACAAAGTACTTTAACCTTAAAAAATACAAGCTTATTAAGTTGCATATATCATCGTGCCAATTATAATAAAATTTACCTAATTAATACAGACAAGATAACACAGTAATTATCATGTAATTACTAAATGATCCATTTGATAAAAATCTACAACTCAATCAAAGGAAGTGGATTAATTAAATTCCATTATCCAATTAATTCTATCCCCACTCCTTCTTGAATTTTAGTTTAAATATGAAATTCTTGTCCGAAAAATATTAGTCTACAATTTTAATTGCGTTTGGTAAGTTAATAATTTCAACTCTAAGATTTTAACAAAGCCAATAAAAAAAAATGTTTGAAATCTTTTACAGATTTCTAAGATTGAATGAGCTTCTGGAAACGCTTCACTAGAATTCCTTGTACTAGTACCGTCGAAGGTTTAAATTAAAGAAAATAAATTTTGATTAATTGCCAATATTATATTAGAATCACTGTTTTAGAACCAATGAATATGCCTCCTTTCTACAAGTTTACTTACTATCCTTTAAAGGGTTTGGGAGAACCTATCAGATTCCTGATGAGATACGGTGGCGTCGAGTTTGAGGATGACCGCTTTGTCATCGATGATTGGCCTAAAATTAAGCCAAGTAATATTACGTTAATTAGATTTTCAATTAGATTTATAATTGTATTTATTTATTTGTTTAGAAATGCCTTTCGGGCAAGTCCCTGTGCTCACTGTGAAGGGAAAACAATACCATCAAAGCACGGCTCTTGCTAGATTCTTCGCCAGGAAGGTACATCTTGTTGGTAACGATGAATGGGAAGATCTTGAGATCGATCAAGTCGTCGATGCGATCAACGATCTTAAATCAAGTATTTAATTAACAACTATTTAAATATTCGCTGTCTTTATATAAACTGTTAAATTTTAGAAATGATTCTGTACTTTTACGAGACAGATGCGGCGATCAAACATTCACGAAAAGGTCCATTGTACGAAGAAACTCTTCCATTTTATTTGAAGCGTTTCGACAACCTCGCTCGAGAAAACCATGGATATTTGGCTTGCAAACGAGTAACAAAAATAACATTTCCTTTAAAGCTTAACTACTAATAAATTAATTGCAGTTGACTTGGGCGGATGTCTACTTTGTTGCTATACTGGATTACTTGAACTACATGATGGATATGGACATAACTGGCAAATATCCCAATCTGGAAACGGTCAAGCGCAATGTTCTATCTGTTCCAGCTATTAAGGATTGGGTGGACATCAGACCAAAAACAAATTACTAATTTTTGAATTTGAATTCCAAGAATCTCACATGCAACCAAACATACACAATTTCATTTTCTTCAAATATTAATTGCTTTTTAAATGTTGATTTTATTGATCACTTAGCATATTAAATAATAATATTAAGAGGTAAAAAGATATTTAATTATAAGTTTGCTAATAATTTGAAAACTGTATGTTGCTTTTAATACGTTCAATAAAGTTCACAGAGGTCGCTGCTGTTCAGCGATTGCAAACACCAAAACGTGTTTACAATTGTAACCTTAGTTTAGTTTTAAATGTTCTTAAATTTCCGTCTATAATTTTTGTTCAGGTGTTTGTGCAAATTATCGAAAATAAGGTGAGCTATTATTTTATTATTAAATTGATTATTTTTCTTGATAGACTTAATTAAGGGAGAAATTTACTTATTTGGAGGTTATGATTCGTACCACGTGCGTTTAAAGCATTGTAAATGCTACATTACGAGAGACTAAAGAAGCAAGCTAGATTTGTTAGCATTATTTTATAGTATCAATTATAAAACTATAATATTTCAGGTCAATAACAATTGTTTAAAAAATAACTTTTTTTGTAAAATTCGTAACTTTTTGGTTAATATTTATCAAATGCTTTAGTTATGTATTAATGCTTAACAGAAAACCTTGAAAAGTAATTATTTGTAGCTTATTTATTGGAAATTTAATGAAATCAAATATATTTATTTCCTATTGTAGCTAGAACATCTCTTAACATTCTTCATACATTAGAGACCTTGTGTATTATTAGCTGAATACTAAATTTAAAAATACATATTTCTTTAATGAATTGTATTCTCAATACTATTCGGAAATTACTATTCCTAGTAGTATTGAGAATATAAACAAGCATGTTTTGCAATTACTTTTATAATATTAGTAATAAGAAACTTGTAATGTGTAATGAAAATCATGTCAAATTATAAAAAAATAACAATTCTTTTTCTATTTTAGAATGTCATTTAGAGGACGTGGAGGTGGCGGCGGTCGTGGAGGTGGTTTCAGAGGCGGCAGAGGAGGACGCGGTGGTGGAGGTTTCAGAAATTTTGACCAGGGACCACCAGAGACAGTCACACCTTTAGGATTTTTTGACTATCCAGTGCAGGACGATTTAGTGTGCAAGGTGGAAATTAAAGATGTGCCGTATTTCAACGCGCCAATCTACCTGGAGAACAAGGAACAAATTGGTAAAATTGACGAGATCTTCGGTAACGTTCAAGACTACTCCGTAACCGTCAGATTGAGCGAAAACATGAAGGCCGGAAGTTTTAAGAAGAACCAAAAGGTGATATATTTTATTGATATTAAATAGTTATATAGATAGTTGAATAATTTGAATATAAGTATTAACGTTATTTTTATTTTACTTTCAGTTATTTATTGATCCGGCGAAATTGTTACCTATTTCGAGGTTCTTACCACAGGCACCAGGCGCGAAGAAACGCGGCGGTGGTCGTGGAGGCGGTGGCCGCGGAGGAGGCTTCGGACGTGGAGGTGGTGGAGGACGAGGCGGCGGTTTCGGAAGAGGAGGTGGCGGAGGATTTGGACGAGGAGGCGGTGGTGGATTCGGACGTGGAGGCGGAGGCCGAGGAGGTGGCGGTGGAGGATTCGGACGAGGAGGCGGCGGTGGTGGATTCGGACGAGGAGGCGGCGGTGGT
>NW_017095473.1:198918-218459 GCF_001412225.1 Nicrophorus vespilloides
GGTTTCGGACGAGGCGGTGGCGGCGGATTCAGTCGAGGAGGAGGAGGCGGTGGAGGCAAATGGTGATAGAGGACAGACGAAATGATTTCATTGTGTTTTCAGGCCTCCAGAGTATACCTAGATTTAAGTTAATAGAGTGTATGTAACGTTATTGCAAGTAATTTTGTATACAAATTATGTCTAATTTTTATTTTTTATTGTAAATTAAATTTTAGAAATAATTAAATTTATTTACATATAACAAAAACAAAATTACGCCTCCTCGAATCTGATGTGCTTCCCCAATTCTTTCTCAGCCTTTTTCAGCAACTTGTCGCGACCTCTCTGCTTCTTCGCAGTATCCTTCTTGAATTTACTCTCCCTGCTGCTGAGAATCTTCTCCCAGTAGATCTTCTCCTCGTCGCCTTCCAAAAGGCTCGTTTCACCCGTCGAAAAACTGCTGCAGAATTGCTTCGCGTTTTCATTGGTCAAAAACCTGAGGTAGGCTGTGTCGTTGTTCAGAGTCGTAGGTATATCAACGAATTGAATATCGGAACAACCACTTTTCAAATCATTCTGTAAAAATAATACAATAAAATCCCAAATTTACTGAAAATAAAGTTATTTGTGAAATACCTTTGCCTTCTTTGTATCATTGCATGATTCGCTAAACTTCAATTGTACTATGCATCCTGGTACAAACTGCAGTTTCTTAGTTTCCTCTTCAACCTCTTGTTGTTTAACTTCATTATTGTCATGGTTATTGGCTTTGTTATTGAATCGTCTTTTATTCAAATGCTGTTTGAGTTGCTTCATCTTATCTCTTTGCATATTTAAATAACGATTTCTCATTTTTTTCCACTCCATTCTATAATCAACAAAAAATATTGTAACGAATATAAAATTACGATTTACAAGACAATATTACATACTTTGGTAGCACCTGTAAGCCTAATTCTTTAAACTGCGCCTTCAGCTTCTTCAATTTCCTTTTTTTCTTCTTACTCTCGTCCTCTGCATCAGATTCATCAGCTTTAAATTTCTTGCTCTCCTTCTCAACATTATTAGTATCATCATCATTCTCAAGTTTCCTCTTCTTTTCATTATCACTTTTCACTTCTTCCTCCATCATTTGCTCACATTCTGCTGGCGTTTTGTAGTGAACAGTCTCTTTATCACCATTAACAAATGTTGAGATGCTGCACAAATCTTCTGGAGCCACCTGAGAAGATATCTTGCAATCAATGCTCTCAAAAAATTCAACACATTTTTGTGAACTATTTGCATTATCAAACTCAACAAAGGCAAAACCTTTGTTCAATTTGTTGTGGCTGTATTTTGGTATGGAAACATAAGAGACTTTACCAAAATCTGAAAACAAATTTACAAGCCAATCATGTGTGACATCAGATTGTACATTTTCCACATACAGAGTACAATCATCCACATCAACTTTTTTAACAATTGCAGTGACTCTTTTCACTTTTGTTTTGTCTTCAGATAGTTGGAGCAGTTCAGAATTCTTTAGAGCAGTAGCAATTTTTTCTACAGTTGTTGTAAGCTTTAGGATCTTATTGAATTTCAAAAAAACTTCCAAATCAACAACTAAAAAAAATTAATAGATAAATCAAATTTATATGCCATTACTCTTCATTTATGATACTTACATTCATTTTGGTTGATCAATTGCATTAAAAACCTATCTTTGCTTAGGTTAGAATCGCTGAAGTAAAATTCCATTTGTTTTAGGATAGAATTGTACAGTTGCTTTTTTCGTTGTCGACCAACTTTGTGTCCTTCCTTTACTGATGGATCTGTACCCATTTTATTTCTATTGAACTTATCTGAATTGTATTGAACTGTTTCACTTAAACTCTTGAAAACAACCTCAAAAAAATCTTTCAAATCTTCTAACAAGAAATGTAACCAACCTTACGAAACAATAATACTGTAAATTCATGTTGGCAATATCCAATTAGAATTGGATGATATTGAAAAGGGTTGTCAGGAGTTGAATAATTATTTTAGTTTATATTAAATTTTTAGAATTAAAACTGTTAGCATGTCTTCACCGGCCCCAAAATCCCCAGAGCAAAGTGAGAAGAGCAAGAAATATGATCGTCAGTTGAGGTTAGTTGTGAATATACAGTTATTGCAATTGAGCTGAATCTTTAATTGTTCATACAGATTATGGGGTGATCATGGACAGAGGTTTCTTGAGAACTCCAAGGTTTGCTTGATAAATGCCACAGCCTTAGGTACAGAAATCTTGAAGAGCTTAGTGTTGCCAGGTATTGGATCATTCACAATCATTGATGGTGAAAAGGTAACAGAGGAAGACATTGGATCAAAGTAATTTGTTTTCTCTATGTCATTGAAGAGTTAAGATAATTTCAGTTGAATTGCAGCTTCTTCTTGGATAATGACAGTTTAGGGAATTCCAGAGCTCAAGCTGCAACAATGTGCTTGCTGGAATTGAATCCAGATGTTCGAGGAGATTACATTGATGAATTCCCTGAAAATGTGATGAAGCAAAATCAAGATTTCTTAAAGGGTTTTTCTGTGGTCATTGCTACAGCTCTACCAGAAAAGTAATGATTATATTTGAAAATGTTTTCACTTACTGATTATTAAGTTATTTAGATTTTTAATTCCATTGTCTAAACAATTGTGGGATGCTGGCATACCTCTGTTTTCTTGCAAGAGTATAGGATTATTGGGTTACGCGCGTCTTCAAGTGAATGAACACACAGTAATTGAAGTCCACCCAGATAACGATAATCCGGATTTGCGTTTGGATGAGCCGTGGCCGGCGCTGAAAGAGCACTTGGAAAGCTTCGATATTTCAAAGTTGGATAAGAAAGAGAGGAGTCACGTGCCAGCTTTAATAATCTTATACTATTTTATGCAGAAGTTCAGAAATTTACATGATGGTAAATGCTAAATTACTAATTTAATTTAGTCAAATTAAGAATATTTTGTATAGGTGCGCTGCCTACAAATAGGGCGGAGAAAGATCAGCTTAGGAATATGATTCGTGCTTGTGGCAATGAAGAAGGACTTTTGGAAGAGAACTTTGAAGAAGCTATACATTACGTTAACACGTGCTTGTCCCATTCGAAAATCTCTTCGCAGGTGCAAAGTATTTTAGATGATCCTAAATGTCTCAATTTAAACCAAGACGTAAGTTTTAAATTCTTAAAAAAATGATGTTTTTATTTATTTTAATGTTTGTAGAGTGCTCCGTTTTGGGTGATGGTTTCAGCTTTAAGAGAATTGGTGCAAACTGAAGGCTCTTTGCCGGTGAAAGGAAGTCTACCGGATATGGCAGCAGATACCAACAGTTACATAACTCTTCAGCAGATCTATCAAAAGAGATTCAACGAGCAAGTCGAGACTGTTCAACGCAGAGTTTCTGAAATCTTGAGGAATGTGAACCAATCTCCGGATGCGATAACCGAGGATGAAATTAAATTGTTCTGCAAACATGCGAACGAGTTGTATATTGTTAGAGGGACGTGCATTGCCGACGAATACCAGTCGAGCACGTTGGATATAAGCATGTATCTGGATGATCCCGATAGTTTGATGATGTACTATGTGATCTTGAGGGGTCTTGATAGATTTCTGAGCGAGTTTAACGCTTATCCAGGACAATTCGATGATCAAGTTGAACCTGATGTTGTCAAGTTGAAGTCTACCATCGGAAAATTGCTCGCCGAGTGGGGCTGCGGTCAAGTGTTGAGAGACGAACGCGTCCATGAGGTGTGCAGGTATGGAGGAGCTGAAATGCATTCCATATCAGCAATTTTAGGTGGTTGCGTTGCGCACGAAGTAATCAAGTTGATCACACATCAGTATAAACCGCTCAACAACACATTCATCTTCGATGCCATCACTTCGAATTCTGTTACATATAGATTGTAAGAAGCAAACTACATATAAGTTGTAAATTTTGATTTCTTTCATTTTGTTCTTTTTTTTCCATTAATTTATTTATAATCTTAATAAAAATACATATTCCAAATATTTTGTTCTTTCTTCTATCATTATTTGAATTTGATCTTAAACAGATTTCTATTGATTTTAATGATCAATAGAAATATCAAGTAAGATTATGAAACACAAAATAGACATATCATTTTCAAAATATATACTGAAAGTATACAATTAATAAAATGTTGAAACAGTTAATTACAAACTTTACTAATGAAAGTAGAACTAAAAAGTAGAAATAGAGAAACTGCAAATATTTTTGATTTTATGATTGCACCACTAGATGAGGCTGTAATCTAAATTTAAGTCAAGAAGCGAACCATAGCGGTTTTTCACGATTTCGAACAGTTTAAAATATTTAAATTTAAAATATTCTTGTTTTAATAAAAGTATTCAATTTTATTATTATTTTAATTTCGATTTCATTTCTTAGAATTTAAATCTACTGAATCTGTGTATTAAAGATACAGTGAAACCTCGCTTAACGAGTACTTCTCATAACGAGCAAAATGAATTGTACGAAAAATATCTCGCTTAACGAGCGACGTTTCGCATAACGAGTGACGATGAGAAGAGAAGTCCCGGATTGCGCGTCTGCTGAATCATTTTTAAAACTTGTCTACACATATTATGTGTATTTTTGAATATGTTTCGCTATACGAGTATTTCACTATACGAGTCAAAATGTGTAAATTTTGGAATGGATTAAAGCAAGGTTCCACTGTACTTGAATTATATCAATAAAATTGAATTGGATTCTAAATGTATATTACTTGCAACTCGAAATAATATCACATTATGAGAACGTACGAGTGTTTACTCGCTTTAAGTACTTTGATATGCATGAATACTAAATTCAATTACAGAAACAAAAAGCTATCACTCAAAACAAACTGTTTTCTGGGAACACAGATAAGATATCATTATTCATGTTACTGCCAACAAAGTACTAAATGTATGCATTTTTTTTGGCAATTATTATTATTACAAACTATACTTAGAATTATAAAATACATATGTAACAATTTAAATAATTGAAAGCATAAATACATGTTCAATACGGTACAATTCTGCTTCAAATTTAGATAAAATTAAAATCGAATAGGATTTTCTACCTGCTTCTTTTATGTAAATATATTAAAATTTATTATGAAAACTGAATGTATATTGAATTTGGAATAATATGAAGAATCAAAAGGACGTAAGAAATGCATGTGATGTAGGGTGACAGTTGAAAGAAGACCCTTTTCCCAAAAATTCAATTACGATATGCATTATATATGTAGATTCGGTTTCTACTTGTTTTCACTTGATGCTATGAAATATGCTTGAATGAATGGAAGTGCTTATCGAGTCGATCGAACTAAAAATAATGAAAATTGGATGCACGCTCCTTCGAACTCGTTGATACAAATCAGGATTTGATGATAATGTGATTGATGCGATGACAAATGAAATTGGTCTTCTATTAATAGGACATAATTTGATCCAAAAATATAAAACTAAACAAAACAAAAGGGTGTTAGATAGGAGCGATTGGAAACATGTAGTTTTTTTTTATTGAAGCAAATCTATTTTTGAACTAAATAGATAAAGCCACTTGAAAACATAATGACTTTCAAATGGTCTTTGATAGAGGGTTTCTATAAAATGCAATTCAAATCGTCGGAATGCTCAATTTTGTTGTGTGACTCCAACTGGAACCAGGTAAGTGTTTCATAGATAAACCAATTAAATCTTGTGTTAACAAATCGTTCGTGCTGTTTGGTTTCTTTTAGCAGCAAAATGAAAGCAATCCTTGCGACCTGTTTGGTCCTGGCCGTCGCCGTCTTCGGCGAGAAAGTCAGGTACGATGGCTTCCAAGTTTACGAACTGATCCCGGTCAACGAGCAGCAAGTCAGCGCTTTGAAGTCCATGGAGGAATTGAACGGTGGATACAGCTTCTGGATCGGTGCAAGCACCGTCGGAAAGGCCGTCCACGTTATGGTCCCACCTCACCTCAAGTTGAACTTCGAAGATTCCATGAAGCTCCTCAACTTGAACCACAGCATCTACATGGAGAACGTACAAGAAAAGATTGAATCTTCCAGCGTGAGGACTCACTACAAATCTTTCGGTTGGACCCAATACCACACCCTTGAAGAGGTAATTTTGTGTTATTTAGTTGAAATGAGGATTGTATTTTGATAATGACGCTGTTTGTAGATCTACGATTTCTTGAGGGATTTGGAGAGCCGTTTCCCCGACAACGTTAAGGTTGTTAAGGGTGGTGAATCCTACGAAGGTCGTGACATCCTCGGTGTCCACGTCTCCTTCAACAAGGCCAACGAGAACAACGCCATCTTCATCGAGGGCGGAATCCACGCTCGCGAATGGATCGGACCTGCCACCGTCACCTACATGTTAAACGAATTCATGACCAGCACCGACTCCAGGGTTCGCAACATCGCCGAAAGCCACGACTGGTACATCTTCCCGAGCGTCAACCCAGACGGTTACGTTTACACCCACGCCAGGGATCGCATGTGGCGCAAGACCCGTCAACCTTACGGTTTCTGCGTCGGTGCCGATCCCAACAGGAACTGGGGCTTCCACTGGATGGAGGGTGGCGCCAGCAACAACCCCTGCTTGGAGACCTTCGCCGGATCCAAGGCTTTCTCCGAGCCAGAGACCAAATCCTTGGCCGATTACATCGAATCCATCAACAAGAAGTTGGTCGGTTACATCGCCTTCCATTCCTACTCCCAACTCCTTCTGATCCCGTACGGACACACCTCTCAACATCTTGAGAACTACGATGAGCTTTACCGCATCGGACTTAAGGGCGCCAAAGCTCTTGAGAAGCACTACGGAACCAAGTACACCGTCGGAAACATCGTCGAGACCATCTACATTGCCAGCGGCGGTTCCATGGATTGGGTCAAGGGTGAATTCGGCACTCGCATCACCTACACCTACGAGCTGAGAGATACTGGACGTCACGGATTCTTGTTGCCAGCTGAACAGATCATCCCAACCGGTGAAGAAACTTTGGACTCTTTGGTCACCATGCTTGAGGAATACCAAAAGTAAACACTCAACTCCTTGTACATAATTAATAAAAAAAAAAACTAAATAAATACACAATGTTATAAACAAAATCAATAATTTTCAAATACCTTCAATTCTTCAACTACATAAATTAACAAAATCATTCTATTTGAAAATATAATCAAATTTAACTGTTTGGATTGAAATCCAATTAAAACATTATTTTATAGAAATATCATTAATTTATTACAAATCAACATAATCCCACAGAAAAATAAAACTAATTTAATTCAGATTTCGATTGTGATAAGTAACAGACATTTAAATGCAATTATTCTTTAATTAATAAATTAATTATATTTTAGACTTTGAACTTAAATTTTGAGACAACACATTGACAAAGATTTTAAAAATACCAATTAGTTAACCCACATTTAATCAATTTCTCTGTTAATTACAATTAATTGAAAATGAGATATAAGATTAAAATTGAATTATCATTACATTATTACAACACAATATTATACTTAAGTGTTTAAAATATTGTTACTGATAAATAAATAATATATACGATGTTCAATTGCTTTACAATTATTGTTTGATTGACAGAAAACAAAGAAATGATGATTTAAAGAGATTATAAGTAAACATCCAGAATGTTTCAATATATTCCTTGAAAAGTTGATAATCTAGCTATGATAAATTGGAATTTTTCCAATTGTTTATTCGAGTTACTTTAAAAATTATCGATAATTCCTAGTAAATATTATCATTTGTTTATATCTATTGATCAAAAGATCTAAGCAATTATAAATAGAAATAAAATACAGTAGTAACTTCTAAAATTAGAAAACAACATTGGAAAAAAAATGAAGATCATCCGATTACGTGACAATTGCCACACGGAATCTGGATTCGGTCGAAAACAAATCACTTTTTGAATGCCGAAATCAAAGATAAGTCGCGGTTATTTTTAGACAAGATGACAGAAAGTGTGAATGTGAGGGAGAGTCGAAAAGTCTCCGTTATTGATATGGACATACCGACGTTTTTTTTTTTTTGCGAAAAGCCAATATAGGGACACCCACGTAATCGTAAACATCAATCCTGGATGTGACACGACATGTAAATGGTTTTCTTTTTCACCACAACTAGATTGAATAAATATTTGCTGTTTATTACATTTTCATCTGAGCACGAGAAAAAAAAAGTTTTTTTTATTCGTTGTTGTTGTTACGTCCCTCGAGAGTTAATTAAATCTGTTTACCGGTATGAATCCATGTGGATACATAATACATTAATGGAACGGTTTGTGGATAACCGGGAAAAGTTTAAGAACAGAATTAATTTCACGTGGAAAACGTTTTCCGAGGATTTAACTCGATGTTCAATTTGCAGAGGAGGCTCTGCACGTGATTGTGATTTTTTCCACTTTCCAAAAATAAATTACGTAACGATTGTTTATTCTTCTTTGGGTCAATTTAACATTAATTTCAACAATTCAAAAATTACGGTTGGATTACGTAGTTAGTTTAATATTGAACATTATAATGAAACACAACTATTAAATCATTTATAAAAATCTATATTTAGAATTGTACAAAAGTAGTAGTAGCTTTGACATTCTTATTACATCAAAACTTAGTCTTAAAACTCTTAAAAATGACTCCTAAATATTATAATACATGAAAATCTGAATTTTCTCGAGAAATGTTAAGTTGACAAATATAAAGACAATAATATATTTTTGAAGAAATTTTAAACCATTTTCTTCAGATTATAAACTATTACTATAAATTTTTTTGTATTTTTATTGTCATAACACTTAAAATTTTAATTGAAATATGTTCAAATTGAAACTTCTATAATATTTATTTTAAGAAATATAATAAGTTGCAAATATTTAACTCATAATTCAAAATAAAATGTAGGATACTATTACCAAAAGAATTGCATCCCTTGTGGGGATCGAACCCACGACCTTTGGATTAGAAGTCCAACGCGCTATCCGCTGCGCCAAAGGGACGATGTTTTTCTTAAGATCCAAACATTAAACGAAAGAAAATTGAGATTTTGCATAAAAAAGGGTTGAATATAATATTATCCCATTAAATTACGTGAAGAAGTACATATTAAATTACGTGAAGAAAGACATAGCTTGTCAGAAAATCACTTGATAATTTGTGAAAGTCTATATGCTTAGATTTTGGTTAATTAATGTCAAAATTGAGAGTGACATTGATTGCTTTCCCAACTCGATATTAATTTTAAAACATTTATTAAAAATAATTTCTAGAGCAAAGAATCTTAACAGCGCAACTTCCTTAAGTTGATAAAGTTCATAACAAATACTTATATTAATCCATTAAATATTCAGTTTTTCATAAACGTATGTTGTATTATATTTTATATTAAAATACATAAACAGTGTATATTCTTATATTAGATTCTTCAAGGTCGCATTTCTAACTGGTTTCTACGAATCTGTTGTGTATTCTTATGTAGTGGCGTCAAAGATTTTATGCCTTTTAAAACTAAAATTCGTTGACCACGGAGGTCTTGTATAAGCAAAGTTTTATGTGTAAAGAATAAGGCGGATATATCCGCCACACGTAAACAGTCAAAAACACGGAATCGAAGTAAAATAAAGCAAAAATATTTTTTAGTTTAAACACAACGTAATGTAATGCATCAAAACACAATAATCTAGAACGTGAATATTAAACAATGGACAAGTAAAATGACAATATGTGCCGGTGTTTAACACCGTTAGAGTTGAGGACAATCAAAACAATAAGAAACCAAACAACAAGATAGAATTATGCGGAGTTTGAAACTTCTAATTAAATTTTGTATACATTCTGCTCCGTTATCAAAGCACAAATATCCAAGAAAATAGAGCGTACACATAAAGGAAATTATACAAATTAATAATTCTCATTACTTTTTTTTTGTCATCTAAAATTAATTAGTTAATTAATTAACCTGTCCTCACTTTTATACTATCACAATGAATTGGAATACAATGAGATTTTCAGATAGAATAATCTATGTAACAAAAACATGTTTTTGTCATCAAATTGTTTGTGATTTGAGAATAAAAATTAATAATTTTATAATGAATTTGTTAATGAATTAATCTTTTGCTCCCATTTTCTACTATCCAAAGTAATTGGAATACAATGGAGCATTCAGGGTTTTAATTAAAATAGTAATCTCTGTTTGTTTATGTAACAAAAACATGTTTTTGTCAATACATTGCATGTGTTTTGACAGTGCGTTTTGTATTGAAAGGAATATGCACTAACGTAATGAAATTTTATGTGTTTTCCAAAAATTCGCTTTTAAATAAACTTTTGTATATATTTATTTTAATTTTAGGAATGTTTCGAGGGATAAAATGTGTTTCTTGTTTTGGAGTTGCAGGTGAAATTAAGTGCTTTAAGGATCCTTATAATATTTCTTCGCAACGTCGCTTCTGTTCTTCGTGCAAAATGTAATTTTATTATGAATTTGACTAGAAATTGTACAAATGATAACGATAAGAAGATGAATCAATTAATGTTTTGAAATAGATATATTAATTAAACACTTTTCTTTATAAATGTTTATAGTAACATTAATTGACTATTGAAAATACAGAAATCGTCTCCTTTCTGTTGTGGTTATATTGTCCTGAGTTGATGAAGAGTTCTGATCACCCATTCAAGTAGTATGTATTGTTTAACTATTGTAATCAAGTATGTATCAAATGTTTGTGGTTTGGGTGTACTTAACGTTATAGTTACATCAATTAGTAAGTCTGTAATGTTCATAGATGGCGGGAACGTTCCGTATACTAAATACAGTGAAACCTCGCTTAACAAGTTTAATCCGTTCCAAAATTTTCGGATATTAAAAAATACACATAATATGTGTACACAAGTTTTAAAAATGATGTAGAAGGCGCGCAATCCGGGACATCTCTTCTCATCGTCACTCGTTATGCGAAACGTTGCTTGTTAAGCGAGTCATTTTTCTTACAATTCATTTGCTCGTTATGCTCGTTAAGCGAGGTACATTGGAACCTCGCTTAACGAGTAAAAATCGGGAAATTTTGGAATGGATTAAATTCGTTAAGCGAGGTTCCACTTTATTAATATTTGATATACTTTAAATAATATATATTGAGCTTGATTGATTGAATAGTAATTAGTTGGGACGCGTTTAGGGACTGTTCGTCAACTAGTATTTACCCCTTTTTGTCCTTCGTCCCCTAGTGAAAACGGAGGATTTTAGACTTACATTCAGGATGGATTATAGAATCAGAGGGGTCCCATACATATGTATGTCGAAGAGGATGAAGCATGCTAACGTATTACCAAAGAAGAAAAAGGAAAAGAAGACGTGCCCGGTGTTTTGTGGAGATGAATCGAAGGATCTCCTCCACGGAGCGAGGAAGGAAACGAAGAAAATGAAACGCGACGCAGGAATTCCGATCACAATAGGACCTTATCCCGTACAAAAGACTGCGGAAATCCGTTGCGAGCTTAAAATTCCGTCGACGCTCTCACAGACTGACTTTAATGCACACCCGAAATCCAGTCATCCGACCTGACGGAATCATCGCATCGGATTACTTCCACCGCCTCCGCCCCCACGCAAAACAAGATACAAATAAACAAAAAAAAGAATTCACATCAAGCCATCCCTTGTGGGGATCGAACCCACGACCTTTGGATTAGAAGTCCAACGCGCTATCCGCTGCGCCAAAGGGACTATGTGAAAAACTTTCGCAATAAAATTTGCGCAAATCGGACCACTCGAATTTGCACAAATTTGCGATGTACATCTGCGCTCAATGAATTAATGTTCACGGTGATCGTGAAACTTTGAATGAACGAGTAAGTTTCCGCTGAATCCTGTTGGCGACGACTCGAGCGCCATCGTTTAGAGACGAACTTAGTTTTATCATAACATTGTAAAGATAACACTGTGATGTGATAGTTTTTATGCTCGAATAAATATTTATTTTGTTTGCCTTCCTGGAATGCGAATCTCCCGAAATACATATGCTTTTTGACGAAAACAGAGAATTGTAATAATAAGTTTATGGAAACGTTTGTCGTTGATATGTAGGTTGCAACTCGGAACTTCCTTATGAGAAAATATAATATTTGTTTGGAATAAATAAGATTTTGACCTGTCAAATTTGTCCTGTTTTTTAATCTTAACTTCAGTAATTTTGCACCTTACCAACACAACAAATACTGAAATTTACTTCAGTTTCATCACTTCACTATCACCAACCAAACCAATTTAATTAAAACTTTTAAATGGTAAATAAAAAAAACTTGAAAACAAATATATATTAAATATTTGCGCAAACTGAATATTGTTATTCTAGTTAGTTTAAGTTTGTCCATTTATCAAAAGTACTTCTATAACTTGATTGTATTAATAAACAAAAACAAGCATTTAATATTTGCACAAATCACATGTTATTGTTTAGATTTAGTATACATTTTGTGCACATGCAATAATTATTGTTATAAGTTGTCACAAATATGAAATTTGCCATAATTCTCATCAAACAATTCCTCTTAATAAGTAAACAGTCGAATGTTAGATATTTGCGCAAACCGAAGAGAGTTGTCAATTGATTTTGTACTAAAGTACTAGTACAAGAACCAAATTTAATGATAATATTAATAAGTAAATAATCATCCACTTCTATAGATCTTCTGTATATTTAGTAGATATGTAACAAGTTTTGGTACAAGTTTCAACATTTGTGAAATTCGCTATAAATCTCAATAACAAATTCATATTAATAAACAAATCAAACATAATAGATTTGCACAAACTTAATTACAAAATCGTCATTTGAAGTCTGTATCAAAATTACTTGTACAAGTTACCAAACTTGACAAACGAGCACCAATTTTTAATGATATGAAATATATTAACAAGTAAATAATCAAATATTTAATATTTGCACAAATCGAATATAGAAATCTCTAGAAACTAAATGTTATTAGCTGTATCAAAACTGTATAATTATATTTGTACCAAATTTCACAAGTACTTGCACAATTTGTCAAAATAAATATAAACAAATTAAAATCAATTAATTTGAAATATTTGCACAAATCCAATTTATTAGTGAACATTATTTAAATTACTGAACTTCATAATTAATCTATTAACAAATAATTTTAGTTACTAATAAATATTATTAATTTGAATATAACGATTTCAATTTTGCTAATTTAATTAATATATGAGTGAAATTACAGTACAAAAAAGAATTAGCCATCCCTTGTGGGGATCGAACCCACGACCTTTGGATTAGAAGTCCAACGCGCTATCCGCTGCGCCAAAGGGACTATATATATTTTTTTGTCCAAATACATTTTCCCATCGATTGACCATCGGTTACTAGCTAGATCAGTGGTTTCCAAACTTGATGTTACTACGCCTCCATTAAAAATATTTAATTTTTTAACGCCACCCCTGCCCTCTACATTTCATGAAATAGATAAAACTTTAGCAGTCATTTGGAAAATTGCTCACTGTAACTAATATTCGCGCCTCCCCTTAGACAGTTTGGAAAACGCTAAACTAGATACTTAGAAATGTCAAAGAACTGCTTGATTCCTAAAAAAAGCATAAAAACTTCACAATAAACTCTTCACTACGAATGTATGCGATAACTGAGGAGTGTCACAATATCCCAATACATGGATAAGGCATCATTATATAATCTTTGATTAGATTGGAGTGTAATGACTTTTAAATATTTGCACTGCACTTGTTGCTATTCTTATCCACCATAGAAAATACAATAAAATAATCATTACTTAACTAAAAACTTTAATTTAAATAACTATGTTTTAAAGAACACCAAAATTATGATCTACAATAGGTTTATAACATTAATTTTAGTATTTTTTTGTTATTATATTTGTTGAAATTGCAAAATTAAGCGCCCCCGGGTGGGCTCGAACCACCAACCTTTCGGTTAACAGCCGAACGCGCTAGCCAATTGCGCCACGGAGGCTCGTTATGCACGTTAGCAAAATTACGCAATACCAACAGGTTGCTTATACTTACGTATATCAATACTAGATAATTGTGTGATTATCTGCTTCAAAAATAACAATGCATTTGAAGTAGACAACCAACGAATCGTATCAATGTTAATAGCAACATAAATAATCATACAATTAAAGTAATGTTATAACCTTAATAAATTAAATTTACTTACAATGATTGAAACTAAATTAACTGTTTTTTGTCTGTGTTAATGATGATTTACTACATTTTCATAATTATTAAATGAATACAAATTACATATGTATAATAGATAAAATAACATTTTAACTAATCAGTAAGTTGTTATCTATTTGAAATCGATACGTGTAATTCATAAATTGTAAAAATCATTAAAATATTTTTTTTTTGTATTGTTTAAATCATAATTCATTGTTTTACCTTGATTTAATAAAATTACTGTGGTTTTGATCATTGTTTCTATGATATTTATGTCAATATTTATTGTAACGGTTCACTTCCATATGTGTAACACTTTTTGTTCAATAGTTGATCAAGGTACTTTCTCTACCGTAGCGACAGCTAAAATGCGACATTGCAAGAACTGCCGAGAACCAAAGTACTTTCTTTATTTTCGGTGTGGTGGGAAACATACTGTTATCAATTATAAAAAGCAAAGAAACTTGTTTAAAAAAAATACAATTTTGAAAAATACAGAAAAATGTATATCAAACATTGCCAATGTCATATTTGATTTCTTCAGTTAAATAAGTATAATTTCAAATATATTTTGAATTCCGACGATTTTATAGACATTTGTGTATACAATTTTTGTTTCATGATATTTTTGCGATTTCTAATTTTTATTAAACTTCCTTTAAACTTTTTATAAATTAGAAAAATAGAGACAAATTTAAATCAATTTTTTGAAAAAATTGTTGAAAGTTTCATATTGATTTATTTAATTTTATTTTCTATCGTTTTTATTCCTAGAAATTTGATTTCTTCAATGAAATAAGTATAATTTAAAATATATTTTAAATTGCGACAACTTTTGTATTATTTTACAGACAATCTTTGTTTCAAGATTATTTTAATCTAAATTTATTAAATTTTTCCAAATCCTAATTTTTAATAGACTTGCTTTAAACTCTTTTTAAATTGATAATATTTTTTTTTTACTTTCAGAAGTTTTTCCAAAAAATTGTATTTTATAGAAATTCTAGAATAATATTTGGTTTAAATCAAAACTTTTCGATCAATGTTCGTAATATTATTGTGATATTTAATGAATATGATTTATTTAACGTATTTATTGGTCAAAATTGAGTATTTACTTTTAAAAAAGTTATATCACTTTACGTAATTCATTTTTTTTATGTTTAAGAAATCATTAACATTTATTTTCTGTTGGTATTATAAATTGCAGGATCTGTCAAAAACTATGAAGTTTTGTTTGTACTCATTTGTTTTTTTTTATGTCTAACAAAAAGACAACACTTGTTTAATGAATTGCAGAATCTGTCATAAACTTTTACTTTTCTTTATTTTATAAACCTTCAAGATTATGATTATATTTTAATATTTTCTTTATAATGAAGCAAAAGTCTGCAACTTTGATTTTATTTAAATAGATTGAACTTTTTACATTGAGTGAAATTCTGTTTATACTCAATTTTTTGATTTATAAGAAAAAGACAAAACTTGTTTTCTATTGGTATTATGAATTGCACAATCTGTCAGAAAGTATTACATTTATTTTACTTTAGAAACCATGGTGATAATTCATCTTTTTTTTTATAATAAATCAAACATACTCAATTTTGATTTTTTTACTAGATTGAAGTGTTTATTATATTGAGTGAAGTTCTATTTGTAATAAGATGATGCAGGACAGTAACATTGCAATAATTTCGAGCGACGAGCGACAATTGTTGCCCACCCATTACAGGAAATGTCTCCTACAAAGCTGTTGGCATCTAGGAATTCGTAATGGATTGACCGCATATTTTCGTGCCTGAAAAATGTGTGCGTGTTTCATAACGGCATTAGAAATATTTATGAAAACCGTTTTCGTACGGTGTCCATTAACTAGAGTCGCCGCCTCCAATAACTTCCAATCTTCTCCAAATATTTAGAGTCGTCGTAATTCGTACCAATTAAAGATGACACCGTTAACATCTGCATCGGATAACTTCTATTTCTAATTTTACGTACTGCAAGGACCAATCTTCGGTTCGAGCTATTCGAACAATGAGCTGTGTCCCCCTGGAGGCGGCGATGGACTGCGTTGAAATGTGCGCGCGTGTGTGTTTACTCGTCCTGTGCTGCTGTGTTGGTCCTTCTGCTGCTGCTCTCGTCCTGACTTCAGTCCTGCACAGGACGTCCTCTACTGCGATCCTCCAGTTCGCGATCCTCGAACACCTACACACACGCACGTGCACCCTCCGACGGGTACGAATCAACTAGTTGTTGCGCAAATTATTTCGAACTTTCAACTTACAGTTCGGTTTTCGGTTTGTTCATCACCACTTCGAAGACATGGCTTAATTCATCCAACTAGTAAGTCTCATTTTATCACCTAATTTTATATAAATATTACGAATAATGTTTATATTTAAATTAACTCTTTGAAAATATTACAATTAAAATTCATCTATAAACTAAGATGTATAAATATTTTTCAAAACTGAACTGTTTTAATAAACAGATTTGAAAATACAATTAGTAACTCATATTTTTTTCCTTTAATTCTTTAAAACTATTACAACTTACATTGAATGAACACCAAAATTGTATTTTTTATGAAACGTAGGTAATTACAAACACTCAATTTTCTAATAATATCACAACAGTATTAATGTACAAACTCCATCAAATTAATAGACAAATTTCAAGTTTTATGAATGATTTATAAAATATTTTCAAAATTGAACTGTTACTTAAATACACGAGAGTCTACTTCTGTTTTAGGAAAAAAATAGTATGAAAAAGTATTATATTACTATTGAAACCAAAACTAAGGTTTGTTTCATATTTGTGTAAAGTAATGTAAACTATTCCTTTAATTCTTGAAAATTAAAAAAGTTGTAAATACGAACAAAAATTTGTAAATGAACTTTTTTTAAATCCAACTGGTAAGTTTTGTTTTAGTTTTTTTTTTCTTCAATTAATTTTTTGAAAGTATTTAAGTACATATAAAAATAAAACCAAAATTGGAAATTTTATGAAAAGTACATAAATATTTTTCAAAACTGAACTGTTTTTGATTTGAAAATATAATTAGTAACTCATATTTTAGTTACATATTTTTTTTCCACTTAATTCTTTGAAAATATTACAAATTATGTCGTATGAATACAAAAATTGTTGTTATTTTTATAAAACGTACGTAATTACGATACAAAACTGAAATGTTTTTATATTATTAAATTATAAAAATTCAACTAGTAAATCATATTTTACTTATTTTTTTTTGTTCACAATATTTATGTACAAATTTTTTCAAATTAAAAGAAAAATTGCAAATTTTATGAAAGATTTTTAATCTTTTTTTTATAATTGAACTGTACATAACACCTCACTCAATAAGTTTGTAGGATGACCAATAAAACAACAACTTTTGGCAATATTCGACATTATTTCTGAACATAGTCTCCTTCTCTAACATTTCGACACCTTTCTTGTAAAAGCTGACGACCGACTTTTATTTATAAAATTTTATATTGATTATTTTTCAATCTAGACGACATAATTGTTCAAACATAAATAAAAGTTTAATCCAAAAAAATACAATAATTTTAAAGTCAATAATTTCGAGTTTGATATAATTTCACCACAATTTTCATAAATTTCTATAATAAAAAAACAATAATTTAAATTAATTTATTTCTGTAATCAAATCTTAACGAATTACTAGAAATTAGTTTCCGTTATATAATAAAACATTATATTTGTTACATGCAAACTACACAATAATCTTATAGTTTAAAAAAAAATCTTAAAGGAAATATTTGATGATTGATTTTGTATTTCGAACATGAATGAATGTATGTAAAATAGAAACATATTTAATTGGAATTCTTGTTTTTGTTTCGGTCGTACGCGTTTCAGTCCATAAATTAAATTTATCAATTAAAGCAGGGGAATGCCGCGTCCCATTTTGCGGTACTATCCGTCGTTATTTCGACCGTAATAAATTGCGCAAAAAAAACCTTAGTATTTTGCGTTCGACGTGTCCCCAATTTCATTTGAACATTTTTTTTTTTCAGAAAACACAACGCAAATGCTCAATATATTGGAAATTACTGCTGTTGAGCGGCATTTCCATTAGTGCAAATTAATTTTAATGCATGTATTTATCATTGAAGCAAATATTGAATATTAAATTTTGTTTTGTATTTACAACTTTTGTGCGTAATTTCATAATGTTATACAGATTGTTGTATATCAAAAAAAATGTAACTTTAATTTATTGAAAATTAATAAAATTTTTAAGAATTAAGATTAGTTTACATAAATCTTAGTTTTAGTTTCAGTGCTAATATAATAGTTTTTACTTTTATAAAACCTCACTCAATAAATTTGACAAATCCATATAATTTTTTAGGAAGTAACAACCTTCAGACGACGTCTGTCAAAATTTCATGGTAATCTGACGTTTAGTTCACAAGTTACAGTGGTTTTAGTGACGCTACTTTTATAATTTTCAAAACATGGAAAAATCTGAATTTCGTGCGTTGATAAAACATTACGTACCGCGTTCAAGCTCAAAGTGGACCAAAATATAAAGGATTTTTCATGCGGTATGTAACAATGGATGAAACCTGGATCCACCACTACAATCAAGAATCAAATCGGTCGTCAGCTGTGTGGACAGCAAAGGGTGAAAGCCATATTTTGAGGCCAAAGATAAATCGTTCTACAAGAAAGGTATCGAAATGTTAGAGAAGCGTTGGTATGAATGTGTCACTCTTGAAGGAGACTATGTTCATGAATAAAGTCGAATATTGCCCAAAAGTTGTAGATTCATTGGTAATCCTACGAATTTATTGAGTGAGGTATTATGTATGAAATCGTGTAAGTCGAAGACTTACATTGCAATATTTTGAGGTAAACTTTTCTTTATTAATAGTGATTTTTCTACAATAAAATCGAATAAAAATAATGGTGAAATTATTATAAAAATAGTGAGAATTGAATACTAATGGACAAAATAACGATATAATTGAGGAAAATAAGGAAACATACGGCAGTTTTATTTCCATTAAATTGATAATATTTTAATACCAAAATAAATTATTTTACATAATAAAAATTTAATATTTGCAATCAATAAATTATATTCCGTATATAAAATCCTCTTAAAAATAGATAATAAATTAAAGTCCTTTGAAATTATTGCAATTTTTTTAAATAATCATTTCATTATGTTTAAATAATTAACAATCTACATACAAAAATATAAACAATATAGGTAAACTATGTAATTGTAAATATTC